>NC_045427.1:161450959-161625959 GCF_902635505.1 Sarcophilus harrisii
AATTATATGTTCTTTTGGAGGATTTTTGGACTTTTGGAGGACTGAAGGCTACAATTTTAGGGACTATTATGATCTGTTAGATACTGGTAGCTGGGTGAGTTGGTTGTACCTCCAATGGAGGATTGGACCAGTAGCCAGGTTAAACCTTCAAGAAATCCATTGGGGATATTCCAGTTTCCAGAGAAAGTTTCATTTCTTTGAAAAAACATTGAAGAAACACCCTTGGTTCTGTTGGTAGAGGATCTACTGATTGGGTCTCTGCTATGAGAGCTAATAAATAGGAGAGTATTGTGGACATGGATAGTATGAGTTCTTGGGAGTCAATATGAGCACTTACAATACTGGTTATTAGGGATAGTGTAAACTCTTGGAGTTACTTAAATTATCCCATAAATTGGATAGGATAAAATATACTTCCTCCTTAATGATAAGAGATAGAGGAAGCTGGAGTATTTCACTACACAAACAGTATGGTCAATAAAAGATATTGTATGGTCCTTGACATTTGACAGTAGATTATTGGGAGCTGAATAAAGTTATATGCAAATTGCTGTGATCATTACAAAATTTGTCAACCTGTAAATCTGATAGGCCAGGAACCAGATGAATGGTTATGAAGAATTTGCTAAAATTAGTCAAGAGAAATTGCTCTAACCCAAGAAAGAATGTCACATATTTCCCTATCCTTCAAGTTGCTTGAATTTTTCATATAACTATCATTTGGGAGATAGGGAACTGAAATGGGTCCTATTTTCTTAGGGGGCTGTTGTTCATCACTATATTGATAATGTTGTGATGAAGCCACCGTAGGTGAGACTTGGTATTGGAGTGTGGCTCAGATGAAGGATAAGGGATGGATGATCAATCCTAAGAGAATTCAAAGTCCAGCCTATTCATTCATTGAAAGAACCCAGATGATTCTGCATGTAGTCCATAATAAGCTACTGATACTTGTTTCTTGGCAGTTTATAAAAGAAACTCAGAGGCTTACTGGACTCTGAAGAACCTATATTCCTCTTCTGTTTATTTTGATGCCCTCCACTGACTGAGTCACTCACAAGTCTCTCTCTTTTGAGCTAAGAAGAGGAGATAATCTTGGAAGACCTAAATCAGGTTATCCATTCATTTCTTTTCCTGGGTTCTATGGGTTGTATATTCTGGGAAATAAGAACCACTGAAAATATTAGAAAACATATATGTGTGAGAGAGATAAAACCACATCCAAGTCTAACTAATAGTAATATAATTTTCATTTAAGTTCCTCATGGTATCAGAAAACTAAAATGTCCTGGCCACCTTGTTTTGTGAATAACACTGAAAAGAGGGAGAGTATCCAGGAGAGGGCAAACAGGATGGTGAGTTTAAGCCTCTGCCGAAAAAGGATTATTTGATAGAATTAGACATATTTACCCATAAGAGAAGCCATGTCTCAGAGGAGATATGGGATCTGCCTTCAACTGAAGGGCTATCACATGGTTAAGGAATTAGGCACGTTCTATTGGCCCCCGAAAGCAGAAGCAGGAGCCAAAGTGGAAGGGACTTAAGAATTGTATGACTTCTAAGCATTTTGGAACTTCTGAGGAGAATTTCCACTAAAGTTCTACTTAGATGCTTTATGAAATCTTATGTTCTTGAAGGTTATATGAAAGAAGTACAATATCTAGCAGGTCATATGTAGCTGGGATGGTTTTTGCATGTTTGTTATACAAGTATCAAGATTATGATTAAAATATAAATATATATTGATAGCTCGTTTGTATGTGACTTACATTTTCCAATGTATGCCTTCTTCCCAGAGTGCCATCCCCTAAAATAGAGAAGTTTAAAAAAAAGGAAAAACTAATCAACACATCATGAAAGTCAACATGTAACATTCCACATTCATATCTCTTACAAATGCAAAGAAGGAGTGAAGTACCTTCTCATATCTTTTCTTTGGAGCCAGGCTTGGACATTATAATTATGCAGCAGTCAGTTTTGTTGGGCACGTATTTTATTTCCATTTTTTTTTTTTTTTGCTGTTAAAAAAAAGTGTATGCGTATCAGCTTTTACAAGTGCATACTAAATCACTGCTAGAAGGCTAGTTATCAGGTGATTAAGTGACAAAATTTTTTGAAAAATGGATTGGGTTTGATCTGACAGTGGAGAGAGTATATAGCTGAAATCATGGATGTTTCAACACATCAGAAAGTAGGAAGAATCATCATAATATGTCTGTGAGAAAGGACTACATATAACTTTATGTATTCACTAGAGGTTCTATAAGAATTAAAACTATTATGGGTTTAGTATATTGTGATAGAAACTATAGACTTACTGACACTCTAGAAGAGGAAACAATAAATGTGCCCAACAATGCAAACAACAATGTTGGTACTGTACCTAAGGTTTCAAACATGTACACAAAGCATTTGATGGTTATTTATGAAAACCTAACAAGGAAAGAGTAACAATGAAATAGTATATAAAGCTCTGAAAGCAAATCGGCTAAAACACAATCAGGTACTTTCCACAGAAAATAGGAGAGAATAAACATGTGTGAAAAGGAGATAAAATTATGTCAAAGTACAACTGATGATAGTAATACAATTTTTATTTAAGTTCTGCATGGTATTAAAGAACTAAAACATACTGAAAGAAAAACTAAAGACATTATGAAAGGGCTCTCTATGTAATATACTATGTATAGCAGCAGGTCAAAGTCTGAGACTGAAAGGGTTTGGGGATTTCTTATGAGAAACTCTAGCAAGAAAAACACAGTGAGTCATTTCATCATAATGCCTTTTTCCCTTCCAAAATACACATCCACATTCCCACATCTATAGTTTTTGGCCTCTTGCTTGAGTGCTATTGCCACACGAAATATCTTCACTGCATCACTATGACTAAGTGAACAAGGGAAATGGAGACGGGGGATAACCAACCTTGACTGTCACAGCCATGGTAGAGGGAGGTGATATAGTTACCCTTTCTGTGCACCCTAAAGGGAAGAAATTGTACTCTCTTTGCATAGACTGATCTGGAACAGCAATTCTTTTGTGTTACTCTCTTTAGGACCTGGGAAGTTAACTGCAGCTGGTTTCCTTTTCTATAGGCTGAAAGAACCCTTTGGCAGAAGTAGCTCTCTATAGATGCTCCCAGATTTCTTAACAAATTGTCAGTCACATGCTAAGAATTCTCCTCCTCCTCTACCAAGAAAGAAATAAAGAAAAAAAGTGTATGTTATTCAAATCCCATAGCACCAGTAAATTATACAAGTTGTTTCTCAGGTAACTGCAGCTCTCCCAAAGGATTTTTTCTTTTTTTTTTTTTTTTTTTTTTTTGGTGGCATGGTGAGCTAGGTGAATAGCTAGAAGAAAATAATTGGACTTATATTACTAAAAAGTAATCTCACTGTAGCTACATAGGAAACTAATTTCCTACTGATTACTTTCCTTAGAGTCACTGCAGAATATGAGATGAATGCACATCTTTTGAAAAATATTGATGAAAAGATGATAAAAGTATTCAACATTTCAAGATGCTCTTTATAGGAATATTGTAACCTATATTTATATGATTTAGGTCCTGAACTTTTCTAATTTGGGGCTGTTATCATAGAGGAGAACAATTTTGACAAAAGGAAATTTTTTAAAAAACAGAAAGAGAAGGATTTTTTTTTTATTGATCTTTGAGAAGCTTAGACAAACAGACTCTCCACAGACTGAATATCAATGAGGATAAAGCACTGAGGCACTTCTGCTGGAAACCTTTGTGTCATTGGTGTGATAGGTAATCTGAAGGAGAGGGTGATTTACATGACTCCTGTTTTTTGTTATTTCTAGGGACAGCAAACTTTTGGGTAGTGACATTTGGGTAGACTGCTGAGGAGAGAGAAGTGAATTGAAAAAGTAGCACACTCAGTTTTAATTTGCTAAACAGAATGGAGGGATCTAATGCTAAACAGAAAGGCCTTAATTATAGAAATAGTCTATATAATATAAAATAAATTCCTTAGTGTTTGAATATGTGTATTTAGGGGAGGGAATGTTACACATGCATTTATTTTACTAAATTCAAATTTATAAGATTAAACTAGTGCCTAAGGAGAACTTTCTTATAGTTAAGAAAACTAAATAAACTATGAACTCAAGAGCTTTGACTAAATCAAAAGCAAAAAAGCCATTAGAAACCCTAATATTTAGTAATTAAATTAGCCTTAAAGAATAACAACTATATAAGAAAATATATCTGTATAAACACTGATACCCTTAAGGAAGATAGTATTTCTTCAGCTGAGATAATGTTTGAATTCTCTCAATTATTTAAGATCTTGAATACAAATATTCACATCAAAGTTCAAAGATCTAATTTTTCTTATATCCCTATTGACAGAAGTAATATTTGTGAGTAGAATTACTTCACATCCATTTAACTACAAAGCCATTTTATCTTCACTTGGTTAGACTCTATTTTCAGTTTCTAATGAAAATAATATTACAGCTTTAACCACTGTTTAAATCTACTAAGATCTCACAATAGCAAGGAATTTAATTCCCTAAACTGTCATGGAATGGCATTTTATTAAATAGATTTACTTCTGCTTTGGTAAAAGATGGGCAACAAGAAAATAAGATTACAATGGGTTTCTCAAAACATCATTTGACCTAACTTTATTATAAACTAAGGAGTTAGTGAGAGAGATTGGACTTGTGATTTTGTTGGCATAAAGCTCTTGGAGGAAAAAACTCCTTCCATATGAAGATGGAAACATCTGAAACTTCCAGAATATCATGCATGGAGTACGGAGAGGATAATTGTTTTGTTTAAAGTCACAATCAGTGAGTATATGTCAGAGATTTGAACTCAGGACTTCCCGGGTTTCAAAATCAGCTTTCTATCAGCCACACCAGGCTGATTCTCTTTTCTATACTACAGAATTCTAGGCTTACATACCTAAATCCATAAGTCATTTATTTTCCTTATACCTTTTAGTCAGCTTAAGAACATGAGGAAGAAATTTCATTTCCAGCAGAGGTTGTGTTTCTGTGTAAGCATGCATGCACATATGTGTAATACAAATTCTAGTATCCTCCAAATTATTTTGGAAGCACAATCAAATAAAGCATAAAAACAAATCTCCTATCTTCTACTTAGTATCTCTGGAATTATGTTTTTTTATATCTGTAAAATGCAAAGAAAGTTAAGGATGGATGGTGGTTAGTGTCTGTTAGTTTTAAAATACTACTTATTAACAAATTATTTTTCTTTAAAACAAAAATCATTAAGTATTAATTCCATAATTATGAAGAAAATTGTTCTGAACTTACTACATCTGTGAGAAACTATTTTCAGGTTTGATTAGTAGATGCCATAACATTTTTGTTTTTCATTTTCTGAAGGACTATGGGAAAAGATCATTTAAGTGAAACACTTTATGTATATTCATTAAACAATCATTAAAAAAAAAAAAAAAACTATGGGTGAAAAAACATCCTTTTATCTGAATAACAAAATCCAACCAAAGAGAAACATAGCACAGCCTTTGAGCAGGATTCTCAATACTTAACTATGAGAAGAGAAGGGGGAGAAATCCCTATCAGTTATGAAACAATCCACTGGGGAAAAGCAGCAGTTCTCATGAAATTGTTAATGATTCAGCATGGAATAAAACTCAAAAGCCACTGACCCCAATGAAAAATTCTAGAGGAAACATATGGATTTTTATTCATTTTATTGAACTACTGAGGAATTTTAAAGTTATTATAGGTGTATCACAGTTTTCAATATTCTGCCTCTGTTATCTGCTCCCTCTTTCACCTTAAAGGTGACCCAGATTTAATTTTATTGAATTAGAAAAGATAAAATAAATATAAAAATAAAACTTTGAAAGAAAATCATCAGAAGTGCTAAACATCAAGTATTTTTTTTTTGCTCTTCTATATAACATGTGTTGGGTGTTTGAACAATTAAGTTCTCCATAAAAATATTTTTCAATTTATTTGGCAGTTACTCAGAACTATTCCAACCTCTCTCTCATGACCATACTCTCCTCCCACTCCAGTTTTACACTTACTAGAGCTTCATTTTGACTTGCCAAAAGATTATGAGTTTTTCAAGATGATTTACACATACCACAAATAATCTGGGAATACACGTAATTTTGTACATAGGAAGAAAATAAAGTCACCAAAAGGGATAGAAGTATATATGCTTAAAATAGAAAACACATTAAGTTTTTTTCCCCCTAGATTATAGTAATAAGCATTTCTAAAATGCATTGGTTCTCTTTGCTTCCCTCTCACACCCCTCCCCCTTCCTTTTATCTTTAGCTATCAATAGGGCAGGGCAAGCTCAAAGCTCTAGAGAATACACAAGGCTGCAAATTAGTCCACCTGAGCCCCTGGACCAGTATATCACATGAACCCCCTAGGCATGTCCTTTGTATGCCTTCTTCCATGTTGATTTTATTTTTTCATTTCTCAGAATCATATTTATAGGGCATAATCAATGAATATTGCATCAGAAGTAAGTAGGAATGTAAAACAGATGGGGAAATGTTTTACCAAATCTGAAAATAAGAATAGTCAAAATTGTTACTAGTTTGCCTAGCATCTGTGTCTTCTCAGCTAGAAATGCTTTCCCAATTTCTAATTTGAATAAGATTATAAACATGAGAGATTTTTAAAAGAAAAATGATTAATTTATAGGAGATTTTAAAATGAAGGACTTGACTCTACTGTTCCAATAATTTACTATGAAAGCTTCTTAGAATTAGATTTCATTTTCCAACAATTAAATTATTGAAAAGTGTGTTACTAAGAAAACCAAATGGAAAACTATCCATGAAAAGCTTTTGTTTGTATTATGTAGCTTTAAAATTAATTATAGCTTCAAAATTATTCATGATTTATGAAATAATAACTATCTTATTCTAAAGCACTCAAAGATCAATCACTAAAGTAATAATTATCCTGAGTTCCAACTGATCTAACAAATTTAAACAGATTTAATAGGATATACTGCAAGGTTATTTAAAAGTACTACAAAATGTTGAATGAAATAATTTGGTATAGGGAACTTCCTCTGCAGAAATTCTGTAAATTGGTCTTCAACTTAGTGTCTGAGTTGCCAGGGATACAGCACTGAGAGGGTTAAAATGACTTTCTCCGGTATTTGTTAGAAACAGAACTTAAGCTCAGGCTTTCCAGACTCCAAGACCAATTTTCTATCTGCTATATCCTCCTGCTGCTTTTCTTCAGTGCATAAGATGAAAATGTTTACAAATTCATGAAAGTACTTTATATTCGATAGTAATAAAAATTGGGATAACATATATTTTCTCACTAGGGTACAAATAAGAAGCAATTTACAAATCACAGATGGCCTTTTATGGGGAGAGGTACTGAACCTGTGATTTCACTGGCATCAGAAACCTGCAATGAGGAAACTCCCTTTACCAATGCAAGTTGGCACCTGCTCTTCAACTTACAGTCTTAGAGAGTTGCTGGGAGACTAAGATGTTAAGTGACTTATCCAGATCCTAGTATATGTCAAAGGAAGAACAGGAACCTAAGTTTTACTGATTCCAAAACTGGAACTCCATCTAGTATATCACTCTGTAAATAGGATTAAGTGTTAAGCTTTTGAAGGCTTCAAATGAAATGAGAAGCTACATGGATTCTGAAAAGTATGATTAATTTTTTTTTTCCATTCTTTGTTGCTTTGAAATGGGGGAACTAGAAGTAATGAGTATAATCTGCATTTTTTGAACCAATGGGATACAACTACCAGAATAGATTGGAGGACACTGCCCTAGAGTAATGACAGTTTAAATGACTTGTCCATGTTCACACAGCTAGCAAATATTGAAGATTAGCCTGCTCTAAACAAAACTGACTTTCCATAGCTCTTTATACTGACCTAAAATTTTATTAACAATTAAAATATAAATTCCACTTAATTTTCATAAAGTATGACTTTTTATGTATGTTTTGTAAAAATTATATGCATGTGCTATCATAGAAATATGTAATATGAAACATCCACTAAAATAGACCCTGAAAAAGTAAAGGTAAAATAAACAACTTAAAATATTTTTAAAATTTACCAATGCTATAAAAATGTTGTTTTCATGAAAACATTATTTTAATGAGAACTGTGTAATTAAATATGCTTTATTTTTTAAAAATTCTTTGTATTTCCAGGTAGACAGGTTAGACTTTTAAGTAATAATTACCTTTGTAATTCATTATTCAGTTAATTTGGCCAAGAATGTGGGATTTTGTAGCTACTTAACTGGAAAATGTACAAGACAAGAAACAGTAATAGGTCTTAAGTCTGTTAACATAGGTCTTAAGTCAGTTAACATTCTTTTTTTAATAATCAGAGTAGACACTGTTAGAATAGGGACTCTACCAATGTTGACCTGCATCTTCTCTGCAATTTAGAGATGTAGAAAGTTACCTAGCCCACGTGTCAAATGTAGGACTTCAAATCTAGGTCCTTCTGACTCCAAAGCTAAGTCTCTATTCTCTGTGTCACATTACCTCTCATACATTTCCAGCTTTTTATATGGCTTCCTTGGGAGGAAGGGTTATTTCATTCTAAACTTTATTTGAAATTGTTCATTGCTATTATTACAATTGTTTGTATAATTGGTTTTATACAATCATATTCAAGTGAGATAAGAAACAATTCTCCAAACCCTGTTTCTTGATCTAATGCATTTGTGCAATCTGTCTGGAATGTATTTCTTCCCTCCTCATCTAAAGTTTGTAAAAAACAAAAACAAGACACCCAAAAACCCAAACTAAGAGAGAATTTTTCTTGAGCTTATGATATTTCAGTCTTGCATTTGTCAAAACCCACCCTTCATTGAGTTATTTTGTTCATGTTTATGTTCATTATAAGCTATGTGAGGGTAGGGATTGCATCTTTATCTTTGTAGTGTGACTAATAATTATATATTAAGAGCCTTCTATAAGTCCAGTATTATACTTGGTGCTGAAGATCTTAATATAAAAGTGTCTTCAATTCACTTACTTTCTATTGGGGAAAAGCAACATAGACATAGATTTGTAAATAGATGCTATGTATAACAAATACATCGTGACTTGGAGAATTGGGAAAATTCTTGAAGGAGGTGGCACTTGAGCTGGGCCTCCAATGATACTTAAGTGTCCAAGAAGGACAAATAAGGAGGGACTGAATACCACACATGGCATACAGCTTGTGCAGAGATACATAAAAATGGGATGTCATATATTACATTGCAGTTTGAGAACATTAATCTGTAAATATTAGTTAACATAAAATGCTGTTAAAAAAGGAAATATTATCATGTTTGATTCAAAAATTGAAATGTAAGTTCCATTTGTTTACATTTTCTTAAATGAGTAGTTGAATATATTTTGTAGTCTTATTGCAAAGTGCTTATTTTAATTTTGAGAAAAATAATTCCATCTGAATTTTCAAAAGAACAGGGTATTATCAAATATAAAGACAGTTTAAACATTTCATTCTCTGGTTTTTTGCATTGCCAACAAAGCAAACAATTTAAACAATTAAAATAAGAATTTGAAGTTTACACAAACATAAGAAAATTATCTTTAAAATTACCTACTTCATGAAAATGAATATTATCATGAAGGTTTTCTAGAAAGGCAAAATGCAGTGAAACAAAACTATAAGACAAAGTAGTTATCCACTGTATTTAATTTTTTGATGCACACTGTTGCAAAAAGGGTAGCATTTTCAGTTTTCACTGGAATGTGCATTTTAAAGAAGCATACTAGGGTTGTTCAATATATTTTAACTTTTAGGTATCAATGATTATATGGTATCAAAAAAAGTTCCCAAAAATAAATCAATAGATATTTGTGGCATGATAAGTCATTCATAGAAACCTAGGAGGTGAGTCTTTCTGGTGTATATTGTTTTCATGGAGTATCTTAAGAATAGTGTAGCAAATAGCAAGGAGGAGTAGCAAGGAGGAGGGAATTCACCCTTTAAAATTGTCTGTGGTCTTACAACCTCCATGGAACTATAATTCCATTGGTCATATGGATTTTAAAGAAGGGCAAGGGACCCATAAGTGCAAAAATGTTTGTGGCAGCCCTTTCTGGAATGGCTAGAAACTGCAAAATGAATGGATGCCCATCAATTGGAGAATGGATGAATAAATTATGTTATATGAATGTTATGGAATATCATTGTTTTGTAAGAAAAGACCAGCAGGATGATTTTAGAGAGTCCTGGAGAGACTTACATGAATTGATGCTAAATATGAAATGAGAAGAACCAAAAGATCATTACCCACAACAACAAGACTATACAATGATCAGTTCTGATGGATGTGATTCTTTTTAACAATGAGATAATTCAAACCAGTTCTAATTGTTCAGTAATGAAGAAAGCCATCTACACCCAGAGAGTTGGTGTGGACTGAGTGTGGACCACAACATAGCATTTTCACTCTTGTTATTCTTTGCTTACATTTTTATATCCTAATACTAATTTTGACAGTTATTTAGGTGAATGTTGTAAGCCATTCTAAAATTTCATCAATAATCAGTATACTTTACATAGATCCATGAATTTTGTAATGTATTTTTAATCAAATTGTTTATATAGAGGTTTTTACAAAATGAAGAGCCCTGTGTACCATATGATGGCCCTGAATAAGACTGAAGAGGTAGCCTGGTAACTGGTAGAATATGAAAAGTGAGAGAAGAAGAAGTGTCAAGGTAACCCTCAGAAGCAGGCTTTGAGGGAAAGATAAACTCGGGTTTGCACATATTGGGGTTGAAGTAGCGTTCTTTCTATCTATATTAGAGATGTCCTATAGAGAATTGGAAATGTGGACCTGGAGCTGTCAAAAGAGATATGAATTTGGGTCATCTGGTTAGAGGCGATAACTGAAGTTGTAGAAGTAAAAAAAAAAAAGATATGGGAAAAGGAGAAAAATAAGAATTTTGGAAAACACAACATTCAGAAGATAGAAAGAAGATGAGGAAGCATGAAAGCATATAGAAAGAGTGATTAAATCATACTATCAACCATAAGTATTCCATTTCTTTAATCAAGAACTGATAAAAATCTCATTCCACTTCTCCCTATGAATTATTCCTCTTTAACTTAATTTTTGCCCTTGTTATGATCTTCAATTTTTCCACCTTGCATTTTCTAAGATTATCATTCCTTTTTTTACTCTCTTCCCTTTTTGAGTTTGACCTACTTCTTTGTGAACCATATCAACCCAACACTGTTCTCCATTCTTGAATCCCTTACTTTCTCATCCTATTGCCAAATTGCAAATGTGAATTACTCCTGCCATCTACTCCTTTTGCTCTTACCCACGTCATTGAATGGAGCTGGAAGAAGTCACATAATCATGATGATGGGGCCCACTACAATTCATGCCACCTAATTTCAAATTGATTTTCATTGTAACTAGGCAATGCTTTTCCTATTTCATTTACCACACAAGCTGTTCTAAATCTTGTTTTCTTTCCTTAAGCCTCAGATACCCCACCCCCTCCCTTCACCTTCTCAGTTTCACACTTTGCCTTATACTTAATTAAGAAAATGAGGTTATTTGCTGTGAGCTCCTTTTTAACATATAATCCACTGATATTATCTTCCATTGTATTCTGCTTTACTCTAACTGCTGATAATGAAGCCGTCCCTTTCCTTTCCAAGGACAATTTCTTCATGTACCTTTGATCTCATCAACTGCCCTTTTCTCTAAGACACTCTACCTGCTATCATCCTCTATTTCTAATCTTCAGTATCTCACTACAAAATGGTACCTTTTTTGCTTTCTTTTAAAAAAAATGTTTATTTAAAACCAAATACAAAGTGAGGAAAAAACAAAATAGAAAAAGGAAAAAAAAGCAACCAATATTGTTATGTGTTCAACAGAACACCAGGAAGGATTCAAAATATGTAACAATAAATTTCCATTTCATGAAAGCACATAAAATAATAGAAGTCATTATATTTTTTACAATTACAATTTACATTTTTGTAATTTTTTACAAATTTTTACATTTTGTAATTTTGTTTTAATTACAATTTACAAATACAATTTTTGACTACAATTTTTGAGGTGGTAACTGTTGAATTTTTTCTATTTCTACTTCCCCCTATTGTTCTATCACTTCAGGACCATTTTCTTTCATTATTTCTTGTAGAGGGCTGAAACTCTTTAGTCATTGCACTGAGGTTGGTTCAAGCACTTGGGGTTGATTACTGACTGGACAATAAATACTCTATGGGCATATGCTTGGAAAATGGTCCTTCTTACTATCCTGTGCTGCCTCAATGCTGGCTCAATGATTGGTGTATACAGAGGATTGTAGGAGGAACTAGGGGGTGGAGTAAGACTAGCCAGAGTCACTCTTTTGCAGTAGACGAGGAAGGTGATCGCAGAGATTCTGCTTCCATCCTGTTCAATCCTGCGTCTAAAGACCAAGAATAAAGACTAAGGACTTTTGCTTATCCTGACTCTGGCTGATTCTGGGGTGTCCTGGGTGCTAGCGCGGTCATTGCAATTTCTTGTATTATTGGGCCAAGGTTCTTTTTTTGGTCACAGTTTTCTGATAATCCAATTATTTTTGTGTTTTCTCTTCTTGATCTGGTCTCCAGATCTGTTGTTTTTCTTATAAGATGTTTTACGTTATTTTCTGTTTTTTCATACTTTATATTTTGTTTTGTTATTTCTTGGTCTCTTCCACAGTTTCATTGGCTTCCCCTTGCCCAATCCTAATTTTCACAGTATCATTTTCTTCTGTAAGACTCGATACCTCCTTTTCTAGTTGGTTGACTTTGTTTTTATAATCTTCTCATTTTTCTTGATTTATTGAAAACTTTAAAGTTTTCCCATGATCTCTCTCATTTGATTAAAAAAAATTTTTTTTGAGTTCTTCTATAAATTTTTTCTAAAAATAGCCCTTTGGGGTAGAAGACGCTTATTTTTATTTATTTATTTATTTATTTTTTACTTCAGTGTTGTCCTCTGACCTAGGAATCCTGGTCTTTCCTATTCCCATAGTAACTTTCTGAGGTTGGGTTTGTTCCCCTTTACCTACTTTTTCTCTTAAGAGAATTTATAATGTAAGCACCTTTAATTGGGGGGTGGGGAGGTAGTGCCTCCAGCTTCCTTTCAACTCTCCCCTCTGATCTGGAACTCCACACCAAGGGCTCCCCCTCCTACAAGTGCTGGCAGCCCAGGGGCCTGGGGCTCCTACTCAGCAGGAGTTCCCTCAGTCCTGTCCCAGAAGTGAAAGTTCCTGTGGCTGTGGCTGAGGCCACTTCCAAACTCAATTCTGGTTTCCTTCTTGCTGTTTCTGTGGAGCCAGCTTGGAGGTGTTTACACTTCACAGGGTTAAACTCCTCAGGTCTCCTCAGGTTGTCCCAGGAGGGCCCTTTGTGTCCTAGTCTTTGTGTTTCACTGGTCTATGTTTGCCCTGAGGCACAATTCTGTTTTGTTTCTGGGGGAAATCTGGAGGGCTTGGAATTTTCTGATTTATTCTGCCTTCTTCCCAGAACCTCCAGATTTCTGCTTTCTTGAAACTCAATCTGGTGTCTCTTATTTAGAAAAAAGATTCCTCATTAGATCCTGCCATCTCTGCTAGCTACTGTTATTGCTCTCTCTTGCTTTTCTCAACCAGACTCCTTGAACAAATCATCTATGTTATCTCCTCTTTTCTCATTTTCTTCTAATCCCTCTACAAACTGTCTTTCCATTTCATCTCTCAAGCAAAACTGCACTCTTCCAAGTTACCAGTGTTCTCTTAATTGCTAAATGTAATGACTTTTCCCATTCCACATTCTTTGAAGCATTTGACTCTGGCTGACCTGCTTTCTCCTCTTGCTCTCACCAATTTTGTCTTTTCCTTAGTACCTAGTACTGTGCTTTATATGTAACACTTAGTAAATGTTTATAAAATTGAACTGCATTAAATTCTTCAGTACAACTAACTTATGTTTGGCTATAGTTGAAGACTGAATTAACTACCATATGAAATGGCATCCTTAACAATTATTTCTCCAGGAAGCTTTCTATTCTAAATTATATAATTCTCCGAAGATTCAACATACATTGTAAAGGTATTTATGACAAAGGTTTTTTTATGTAGGTGAGCAGTGCTCTTAATTCTTAACCACAAAAAAGAAATGGCTGCAAAAGTAAAAACTGTGGAAACCTTGAAGGAAAGGGACTACTACATCTTTGAATTCAAACTAGAGAAGAAGACTGGACATTTTTTGACATACATCATGGAATTGGAGAGAAGAGAATTCAAAGAGTTCAGTGAAAGGAATGTGAATGAAATTTTCATGAGGGAAGCTGGCTCAAAAGAGATAGGAAACTTAAAAATGCAATTCTTAAAATGCAAACAATTATGATAAAGAAGAAAAGGAGAAACTGTATAAAGAGATCAATAAAATGCAAACAACTAAAATAAAGAAGAAACATTATTCATCCTCTCTTTCTGTTTGAACTCTTAATTCTCTGATTTATGTCCATTCTAATTATCTAGTACCTCTCTATTTTCTATTACTCATGGAATAAAAACTTCCCTGGTCTCCACTTGGGCATCTTCCCTCTATATGGTTTTTGCTACTTCCTTGTAGATCTTGCCCAATGGATCCCCCCTTTTTACTTATTCCCAGAACAATGCCAATTCTTGTAGGTGACAAGGAAGATACTGCCCCATGGTAGGACCCTCCCTACTTTCATGTCCATGATTATGCAGATCATCAATGATCTATGCCCTTACCCTGGATACCTTCTTTTCCCATTTGCCTCAAAATTTCTTCAGTGGGTTCATGCCCTCTCCTAGTTGCCAGTTGCCCCAGGAGTTCCAATTCCCCACCCTCAAAGCTGGACAAGTGGTCTTTTCAAGCACCAATACCCCCCAAAAAAAACCCATCACAAGTTATCCTTCTCTCTTCTCACAAACTCTTTCTTTATCCTTATAAGCATTCATCAGTGGAACTCCCTCCTAACTCCCTCCTACTACCAAAACATCTTTTTCCTCGAACCCTTTTCAAACCTTCTCCCTTTCTCTTCAACTATTTCCCTACAGACTCTTCTCAGAGACCAAAGGAGTCACCTTTCCCTTCATGGGGGAAGCCCTTGACTTGACCTGACCAAGGAACATCACATATTTTATTCTCCTCATTGCACTTCACGCCCTTCATACACACTCCTGTTTTGTAATGTAGTTCCCCACTCCAACCCCCCCAATCCCAATTATTAACTGTAGGCAGGGTATTAAAAAGTTCTGTCTATAAAGTGCCCCAGGCTTGCCTCTCCACTCCTTCCACAACTATCTCCTTGAATACTTTTAGAAAGAAGTATCTCACAAGTCCTTCTGCTATCACTCTGTCATTGGCTGCTGTATTCATTCACCCATCTGCATTTCTGTTGTCTGAGGGACTTTTAAAAACAATTGTTCTATTCAGGACTGTTTTATTTTTCAAAGAATGATTCAAATGCCTCTTTATTACTGAATGTCTATTTTTTTCATTTTTAGTTAAGCTTGGGTTTGCTTGGAAGCCCACCTTAGACTTCAGCTCCATTGCCCTTTTTGGAATACATTATTAGCATTTCCTTCTGCATTTTATGGTGGGTGAAGAAAAGTCTTTTGTTATTCAAATTTCCTTTTCTTTGTATTTGATCTTTCTTTTAGTCACTTGAAGAACTTGTTTCTGGACTAAATTATTAAATTTTACTTCTTTCTTGGAGATTGCAACCTTGGGCTTTTTTGAGGTGGAAGTGATATATGAATTCTTTCAATCAGTATTAATAATATTTCCTATATTTAGAAGTTCTAGAAAGAGTCCTAATATTATTTATTGCGTTACAATGTTCAGTTTTTTTTTTTTTGACTTGTATTCTTCTGGGAGATTTATAATCCTTAGATAAATTATTCAAATTAAGTAAGTAAATAAATGTCTCTATTCTGTGACTAAGAGATTCTGGCACATAGACCAGAACAAGCCATTGGTAAGAACAAAGTTCTCCTTTACATCAAAATAGAGCAGCATCATTTGTGGTAGTAAAAAAAACTGGGAATAATATATTTACAAACTGGGAAATGGTTATATGGGATATGAATGTATGTATAGCATATGAATATAATAGAATATTACTATGAGGAAATTATGAATATGATGAATAGAAACACAAAATAAAAGTAAGCAGAGCCAAAAAGACACATGTAATTATTATAACAATGTAAATGGAAAGAAACTTTTTAAAAATTGAAAGTTGAAAAATTACAAAGAAAAAGTATGCCTGAAAGAAGAAATGAGAGAATATAACACAAAAGCAGAAGACTCCTGGATAGTCTTAGCAATTTGCATAGTGCCTGGCATATAGTCTTAGCACTTAACAAATGCTTGTTCATTGGCTTATTTGATTTGATGGAGATGAATTATATATTTAGTCCTAGTTTCTCTCCTAAGCTAAGACATGTGTCACTAACTTCCTATTAGACATTTCAAACTGGATATCCTATAGGCATTTCAAATACAACATGTGCAAAATTGATCTTTATTATCTACTCTCTCCCAGAACTCTTCTTCAGAACTCCCACATTATTAATGAAGAACTCAACATTTTTCTCATTACTAAAGTTTGCAACTGTGATTTTATTTGACTCATTCTTCAGCCAACAGTTCTAATTAGTTTTCAATTCTTGTCATTTCTATCTATACAGCATTTCTCAAACCATCATCTTCTCCTCAACCGCATGATCACAATTTTAGTGCTAAATCCCATCACTTCTCACTTGGACTAATATAACATTTTAAGTGGCCTTCACACCTTGAGCTTTCCCAATTCATAAAGTAGCCAAAATTATTTTTCCTTCAGTGTAAATCTCACAAAATCACTCCTCTGTTGGTTGCTGACCATCAATATGATGAAATACAAACCCCTTTTTTTGACATTCAAGTTTTCTCAAAACCTAACCCAAATCTAGCAGTCGAGCCTCATTACATACTACTCCCATTCATGAACTCTACCTTTTTTTCCCTAGCCTTCCCTTCCTCACCTCTTCCTCTTGGAATTCCTTCAAAATTCCTTCAAGACTTGATTCAAGTGTCACCTTCTACAATAGTCTTTCTTGATTCTTTTCATCTAATAGTACTTCCCTTAACAAATCGCTTGGTATCTATTGTGTATTTTATCTCACTAAATCACTACAGCCTATCACTTTGCATCCATGTACTAGAAACTTAATAAATTCTTGTTCATTATGACAAGTTTACTGAAAACACACTCTACTTATTTTAGAATTTATTTAAGTTGGACATTTCCTTGAAAGGTACATCAAGAAAAAAATTAAAAACATTTCCCCCTAATACTTCAGAGGAGATGATATGATTCTCTATATATCCCATTGGTCCCTGGGGAAAACAGGCTCAGTTTTAAAGCTGTTTTTACAAAGCTGACATTGGTCATACCAAATTCATGTCCAAATATGTATCCTTATGTCAGATGCCACTAGCTAGTCCTCTAAGGTTGCATCATGTTATTTGTTTCTTGGGACATTGATTCTGGGTCTGTGGGAAAAAGAGTACCTCCTAACAATATGTACTTAACAACTGGACTCAGACTTGGACTTTAAAATGTCTCGTTCTTTTGATCTTAGTTGTTGCTGTTTAAAGCATATATATATTAAAGCATATATAATATTATTATTATTATTATTATTATTAGTTCCACATTCTTTCTCTCCCCCAGTCTTCTTCCTCTCCTAATGAGAAGGCAAGAAAACCAAAATTTACTACACATATGTATAGTCATGTTAACATTTCTGCATTAACCATATTCCAAAAAATAAAAAAAATATACGTTTTAATCTGCTTCTGTGACTCCATTAATTCTCTGGAGATGGACAGAATGTTTCATAATGATTCTTTTGGGATCATGGTAGGTCATTGTATTGATAAAAGTTACTAAGTTTTTTAACGTTTATTATCTTTAGAATATTGCTGTTACTATGAAGATTGTTTTTCTGGCTTTGCTTACTTCATATTGCATCAGTTAATACATATCCTCTTAGGATTTTGTGAAACCATCTCCATCATCTTTTCTTATAGTAAATGAATATGATAGAATATTATATCTTTTCCAGTCATTCTCTAGCTGATGGATTCTCTCAGATTATGATTCCTTGATAATACAAAAAGATCTGCTATAAATATCTGTGTATATATGGATCCTTTTCTTCTTTTTCTGATGTTTTTGGGATAAAGCCTTAATAACAGGTGCTAGGTCAAAGAGTAAATGCAATTTAAGAACCTTTTGGGCATAGTTCCAAATTGCTTTTCAGAATTGTTGGACTGATTCACAGCTCTACCAAAAGTGCCTTAGTGTGTCTATTTTCCAGTAATTCCTCTAATATTTCTTACCTTTTTTGTAATTTTAGTTAATTTGATGGGTATAAGGTAATGCCTTAGGGTTGTTTGAGTTGACATGTCTTTACTTGTTTGTGATTTAGAACATTTTTCATATAGTTGTTGATGCTTTGAATTTTTCCTTTGCAAAGCTCTCTTATGTGACCATTTATCAATTGAGAAATGGTTCTTATTTTTATAAAATTAGCTTAATTTGCTATATATTTTAGAAATCATATCAAAAAAACTTGCTGCAAATGTTTTTCTGTTTCTTTTTCTTTTTTTTTTTTTACTAATTTTAGCTATATTGTTTTTAATGTGCAGTCTTTAATTTTAAATAATCAGAACTACACATTTTATCTCCCATAAAACTCTCTGTCTCTTGTATGATCATGAACTTTTCCTCAATCCATAAATCTGACAATCTTTTCCCTGACCTCTAATTTGCTTATGCTATTATTGCTTTTTATATCCAAATTATGTACCTATTTTAAGCTCATCTTGGTATATGAAATAAAATGCTGATCTATGCCTAGTTTTTGTAGAGTACTTTTGAATTTCCACAAGTTTTTGTCAAATAGTGAATGAACACTTGCCCCATTAGCCATGATCTTTAAGATTTATCAAATACCAAATTACTATATACCTTTCCTTCTATACCCTGTATATGTAACATGTTCTACTAATCAACCTTTCCATTTCTTACCCAGTCTCAGTTTTGATGATTATAGTTGTGCATAGTTTAAAATCTGGTACTGCTAGATCACCATCCTTCCCATTTTGTTTTCCAGATTAATTTTATTATTTTTTCTAGCACTATAAATTAATTGTAGTCTAATTGATATGACACTGAAAAAGTAAATTAATTTTGGTAGAATTTTTATTTTTATTGTATTGGCTTGGCCTACGCACAATCAATTAACATTGCTCCAATTATTTGGAATTCTTTTGATGTGAAATGTTTTGTAATTCTGTGTATATAGCTCTTGTGTATGTCTTGGTAGGTAGACTTCCAAGTCCTTTTTTTATTGTATATAGTTATTTTAAATGGAATTTGTCTATTTTTTCCCAATGGATTTTGTTGCTAATATAAAGAAAGGCTAATGATTTTAGTTGATGTGTTTTATAACTTGCAAAGATTTGCTTAGTTGTTAATTGTCTGGATTAGTTTTTAAGTTGATTCTCTAAAGCTTTTTAGATAAGTCATATCATCTGCAAAAAGTGATTTCTTACATTTTCATGAAATTTCTTTTTCTTCTTTTATTGCTATAGCTAGCACTTGTAATACAATATTGAAAAAGTAATTGTGATAATGGATTTCCTTGCTTCACTTCTGATCCTACTAAGAAGGCTTTAATTTATCCTTATTAAAGAAAATGCTTACTCTTGGTTTTATATACATTCTATTTTAACATTCATATATTTAACTTCTTTTTAAATTTGTGGATGGATTAATTAATCTGAGAAGAGTAAATTGAGGTCACACACTGTTATAGTCTCACTCTATTTTCTTTTAGGTTTTTTTTCTTTGTTTGCTCATTCTTCTGCCAGCTTCTTAACTTTAAGTCTGTGTTAGGCTCTTCTCAATTTTGGAGAGATTGTCTGACCTGATCTTCTGTTTTTTGTTTTTTAATTTGATTTAATTAAAATTTTTTTCTTTATGTCCTGCTGTTTTCATAACTCAAGTTTAGAAGCATGTAAGTTTTTGTTTCTTCCAAGGTGTTGTGAATTAGGGAGGATTGTTCTTTGCCCTCGTGGTATGAACTCGACAGGTTTCTGAACCAGGTTTGGATCAGTTGGATTTTGTGGCTTTAAGCTTCAGTAGACTGTTACAATTTGCCTACTTGGAAGTTCTATAGATTCAGAACAACTGCGATTAGACTCTTTTGATCTTTGTTTCTTGTCCTGTTTATTCTATTTCAGTGTTCTGTATGGCTCTGAAGGTTAGAATCAAATCCTCCCTTTGCTACTGCGATCAGACTTGAGTTTTCAGAATTTTTTCTTTGCTCTGTACACAACAAAGGATGGATTTTCTTGCTTATAAATGTTTTGTCTCCACTGTGGAATTGTTATCTAAGTAATGGGCAACAGAGATGTCAGCTGGTTCTCAGTGCTGGTTCAAGAGTACGTAGGGATCACTTTCTGCTTAACTGCTTCCAGCCCTAGTGTTCATCCTCAGTCCCCTTACCTTTCCTAGACACTACAATGCTCCCTGCTAGCACTGCTGCTACTGCATTCTCTGCCTCACTTGTAGTGCTTCTGCAACTCTGAGCTGCATCCTGGTCAGCTTCTGTCCCTGAATCCCTACAGCTCTCTATCTTCCTAAACTGCTCTGAAGTAGCAAAATTACTCTCTGTGACTTTTTTTTTGGCTTTCCCAATCAGAATTCAGTCTGAGATGTTATCTAGGTTGTTGCAGATAAGGTGTGTTGCATGAGTTTGGCAAAAACTCATGACATCTTGACTCTGGCCCTATACCCCAATTTTTGAGAAAGTTCAGAGGATGGAATCTGCTAAGTATTAGGAGAGTAAGTTTAGCTTCAATTTCTGACACAATATTTTATGAAGTATTATTAAAGGAATGATTTGTTAAAAGTCTAGAAAGGAAAGTTGAGGAATCACTAAAAAGAAACATTATGACTTCATTAAGAACAGGTCAAGCCAGAACAGATTCATTTCCTTTTATTGAGGGCATTACAAAACTGATAGATCAGGAAAAAATAGTTATATTTTTACCTTGAATTCAACAAAGAATTTTTAAAAAATAAGATGTATTGCTTATACATGAATTATTTATGAACATAACCCCTTATTTCTAAATATACAATAATATCCCAGTATACTCAAATACCACAAAAGTTTAGCAAATCATCTGACAAGATTTTATGCTTTTCTTTTGGACAAAATAGAGAAATATGGGTTAAATGATAATATAGTTAGGTAAAATCTGAACTGATTGAATAAGAAAACTAAAGTAGAATCATTATTTGCTCAAAATCTATTTAAAAGGAAATTGCTAGTAGAGTAATACAGGATCTATTTTTGAAACTGAACTGCTTGAAATTTTACTTACTTGAATAAAGGCATAGATAGTAATGCTTTTCCAATTTTCAAACAACAGAAAGCAAAGTGAGATAGCAAATGTAGAGTTCTAAATTTGAGTTTTTATTTGGAGGTTTTGACTACAAATTCAGTAGGAGTTCATAGTGTAACAAGGATGGGAATGAGGAAGGAAATAAGAATTTGCTAAGCATCTCAAGTCTGATAGTGTCAGGCACTATCCTCAGCATTTTACAAAATATTATCTAATTTAATTCCACAACAATTATAGAAGTAGAGGTTACTATTATTCCTCAGAATTTTACAAAATATTATTTAATTTGATTCCACAACAATTATAGAGGCAGAGTTATTATTATTCCCATTTTACAGAGGAGGAAACTGACTCTGACAGAAGGTAAATGATTTGCTCAAGACTCCACAGCTTAAATTTGTCTGAGATAATTTTTGTGAAACTAACTAAAGACCATTTTATTAATCAGTTCTCTATGGTTTAATAATTTAAATTAAATTTTATTCTTTTAATGAAGAAAAATCTACTTTTTATTATCTCCACTCTTTTGCCATTTTGACTTCTCCCTTTATTTCTACAATTCAGTTGGGATTATGACCCTCCTGGCACCTGTAATTTTAGGCACTTTGCTTTTGGAGTTCATCTCTTTGAAGTTTGGAAAGGGGTGATGCTCCTAAGGGTGCTCCATGGAAGTAGTAGGTATTACTGGGTATCCTCACCCCAGAAACATTCCCAGAGATGGCCCAAGGCAACCTCTTATCCCCATTGGCAGCTGATTTTAGGCATAAGACTTTGGAAGTTAGTCCCTTTGAGTTTCTTAGGAGAAACAATACTATCAGAACAATCTGAGGCCCAAGAATCAGACAATCCCTGAGGCCTGAAAAGGAAAGGGAGAGGACATTTAAATTAAGGAAGAGTATGTAAGGGAAACATGAGAGCACTCTTCAAATACTGCTTTCTCTTGTTTAAAAATTTGATAAGTATCACCACCTATACCTTAATTCAAGTAATTAAGTGAAGTGCTGGGATGTGGAAGAAGAATCAGTCTTGCTCTGTTAAACCCTAGAAGGCAGACCTAGTAATGATGATTGGAAAGTGTAGAGAGTTTAATGGGCTCAATATAATAAAAATTTGGAGCAACTAAAAATGGAATGAGTTGTCTTAGGAGACAGTAGATTATCCTCCATGAGTGCTCATCAAGAAAAGCTAGAAGATTGTACGTTGGGGATATGGATGGATTGAATGGAATGGCTTGAGGTCTCTCTTCCAGCTCTATGATTCTGTGTTTCTGAGTAAGGAAGTCTCTATGAAAAATTCAGCTATACTCTAACAGTAGTCTCCTTTCAGGACTACCTGAATGATATTATTTAATTATGGGAACAAAGTACATAGTTGTTCTTGGCTGGACTCTTGGATGTGGTATTCATGAAAGAAGAAAGAGGAATATTAAATACAGATTGTCTATGGTTGGCTTGAAATGATTTCATTTAATCTATATTTGGAAGAGATATAAAAACAAAAGAAAATATGGTCTTCAATTTAACAAATAGAAGAGGCAGCTAAGTAGTACAATGGATAGAATACCAGCTCTGAAGTCAGGAGAATATGAGTTCAAATCCAGACTCAGACACTTAACACTTCCTAGCTGTGTGACCCTGGGCAAGTCACTTAACCCCAATTGCCTCAGGAAAAATAATAACAGTTTAACAAATATAAACAGCTTAGCATGTGAAAAGTACTGAGCAAGTTTTAGTGATAAAAGAAAAAAGTCTTTATCTTCAAAAAACTTACATTAAATTCTCATGATGTCCATCTCCATTTTATTTTAACCACTCAACAGTATATCATCTTTAACTTTTCACACTTATCTCAACCCCATTTCCAGTTTGTTACCAAATCATGCCAATTTTACCCTTATGAAATCTCTTGTATATTGGGTCCTCTGACCCTGCTACCATCTTGGCACAAGCCCTCACTACCTCATGCCTAGACTATTTCAATAGACTGCTGCTAGGTCTGTCTGCTTTGTCTCTCCTATATTCATCTGTCAAATTAATCTTCCAAAAGCACAGGTCTGATCCTGATACCCCCCTATTCAATAAATTACAAAGATTCTTTATCACCACCAGCATCATAAATAAAATTTTCTATCATTCAAGCCCTTCATAATCTATTCCCCACCTCCTCCACCTCCACCACCATCGCCACCATCTTTCCAGTCTTTCTTAAATGTTCTTCACTTTCATGTATCTTGCAGTACATTTGCCACTGTCCCCATGCTGTTCCTCAAACATGACATTCTATTTCCCTACTTACATTGCTTTTTTTTTTTTTTTTTTTTTTTTTACTGGCTGCTTTCCACAACAGAGGAGAGAATTCTCTCCCTCTTCAATTCTGCCTCCTGGCTTCTTTAATTCCCACCAAAATCCCACATTCTTTAAGAAGTTTTTCTTCATCTTAGTGACTTTCCTCTGCCTGTTATCTCTAATTTATCCTGATATATCCTGTTCCTGTTATGTACCATTTAGATTGCTATAAACTGCTATCTTTTTCCTTTGCAATTCCTATATCCCATTTTAGTTTAGTAAACTTTTTAATGCACTCCTCTGATCATGTCACTCTTCTATCTAAAAGCTTTCAGGAACTCTCCCTTGCTTGTTGAATAAAGTATGAAATCAATGTGTCATAGCAGTTGATAAGGCAAGAGCAAAGAGGACTGAGAATTTTACTGCAAGAAAGTAGAAAGAACATGAATAATGTTACAGAGGCCTACATAAAGTAGATGTTTTGGCCAAAAAAGAACTCTCCTTGTTAAAATATATGCTGATTTCCTTGTTAGAGCAGAGTATAAAAGAACTCAGGAAACTTGCTTCTACTCTCTAGAGAACCAGAGAAAAGAAAGCATTTCTCGAAAAACAAACAAAACAAAACAAAACCCCAGCAAATTAAATAAGAAAACTAAGAAGGAAAAAGATCTAAAGAGTCAGAGAGGAAAGCTGATTTGTGTTGGGAAGTTTAGAAGAAAATAGCTATGAGGTCCTTCCCAAGAAAGATGATACTGAAAAAGAAGAAGCAGTTTTCTGTCCTTAAAAAAAGATGATGTTGAGATACCTTATCAAAAGCTTTGCTAAACCCTGGATTGGCCCTGTCTTCTAAGCATAATTCTGCACAAGGATTTCACACTTTTTCTCCCATACTCCCACCTCAAGTCATGCAACTAACTACATATGCTCTATGCTTGGATACCTTTATCAAGCAAGATTCAGTCAGTCAATTAAATGTGTAAACTAGGTGTGAATAGTTCCTAGAAAGTTGTATGGAGTCCACTAGTCAATCAAGAGTATAAATTAGGTACAAGAGTAAAGGGCTTTGGAGCTTCTGGAAGAAACCAGACACAAGGAAAGATAACGGGAATTGAAAAAATTGGACATCTCTCTAGGTCCAGGTTAGCAAAAAAAAAAAAAAAAAAGGATCTGAGTGGGAAAGCAGTTGTACTTTGAGGATCCGGACCCTTATGTTTATAATCAAGAGGTAACAAAGAAAGTAAGGAGTGAGGCCAGAAGGAGCTAGCCCTGTTGCCATATGTAGTTTTCTGGGACCTAAGGCCCAGACCAGACCAGAGGTCACATCCAGCCTTATACACACAGCCATATTACCATTACTCCTCCTTCCCACCTCCCTCCCACTCCCTATATCTTGTTTTAATCAATAATAGCAAATTACTGTTTCTACAAAAAAAAGTGTCAGTTGACAGACTGCCCTGGTGGATCAACTAGCAATTCCAAGGACTCTCCAGACATTCTGGCAATCACTCCCATTTTTGTGTTGTCTTTTCTTGTTAGAATGTAAGTTCTGTGAGTTCATGGGCTACCTCACTTCTGGATCTATGAATCACTGAGTATAGAGAATTTCAAAATAAGTAAATTGCTCCTACCACTTCAGATCATTACTTTTTCTGTAAATTAAGAGTTTTCAAGAGAATAGCCTGGAGCACTCACAAAGCCAGGAAGTGCTAGAGGCAGGACTTAAATTCAGATCTTCCTCACTCACACATTGTCAGTGCTGAATATATATAATTTTTTGATCATTAGTTTGCCATTTTTTCATTCATTTATCTCCAATTCAGCAGTCTCTCTCTGGACAGAAAAACAGAAGGCACAAGAAAAATAAACAGTTGTGCCTTCTCTCTACCGTCAGTCATCACTGACCCTTCCACCTATGGAAGCACCCATTGCCAGTAGATGCAGAGCTGAAAGCTACTGACACTGCTCTCAGAGTCCTGGTGGGGCTTGTGCCCTTTCTTGCTGCTGCTTCTCTAGATATTCAAGGGGCCTCATGGCTTATCCTAGAGGTTGCAGAGGGGTGGTATTTCCTTCAGCGATGAAAACTGAAGCCCATCTGTACTTGTACAAGCTGTGTTCTTGTCTGTTTCTTCCCAGAAATTCATAACTGGGAATGACACTGCAGTCTACCCACACATAGATTGTCCTTGGGTACTCAAGGTCTGTGACCAGGCCATCTTTTGTACCAATACATGTATTTTATAATACGTTTTACTCTTGTCCTTTTTTTGTTAATTATTAGTTTGGATTGTGTTGCAGTTGACATAAGGGAAGAAAAAATTTTTTTAATTAGAACTACTGAAAAGGTGACCTAGGAAGACTTGAAAACAAATTAGGAGGGCATTGTAGAAATAATTCATTTCAGATATTTTGGACTAGATGGTTTCTGAGGTCCCTTCCAATTGTGTGATTCTGTGATTCCCTCCTCTTGTCACATATTCTATGTTTTAATTAAACTATACTACTTTGGATCTCTTATTCTCACTTTGTGACCTTCAGTCTGTGTACTTTTGATCATGTGATTCCTCTCTCTGTACAATGAGCATTTATAGAAAACCCTCTTTTTTTTCAAAGTCTAACCTAGGTATCACATCTCCTTGTAATTTTTTCTGATCTTTAACTTGAAAACAATCTCTTCTTTCCTTTTAAAGACTAAGAACATTTTCATAAGATGTAAAAAAATTCTTTAATATATTCTTAAACTGGCCAAATATACTAACTTTCTTTTCTTTGAAAATAGATCAGTTCAAAAGATAATTCTTTTTATTTGACTTTACTGTTAATGTCTGGACATTTTAAAAGTCACTTTGCCTTGGAACACCTTGGCTTGAGAAAAAGAAAAGGAAAAAAAAATCTGGCCCAGTTACACCACCTGTGTAGAGATTTTATGGCATTAGATTGAGAAAAATCTTTTTCATGTACACACTTGTATACTATATTTTTGATGTTACAATGTGCTTAAACAATGATGAAGTGAATCATGGTGCAATCTCTTGTTGATTCACTGTGAAGACTTAAGAAATTGCTGAGACTCATCACAAAAATAAAATTTGTTTTGGCTCAGCTGATTATTCCCAGTTAGACAGTAAATATAAAGAAATTACATATATGTATGAACATATATGAAAACATACTTTTGAAATTTTTCTAAGAAATGCTTAAACTATATGGAGGTTATAGTAACAATAACACTGCTAATACTTTGATCCTAATTTCTTTTCTAGAGAAATGTGATTATCAAAAGGCATAAAACCCAAAGAGCTTGTAACTTACCATAATTTAGCTTCCCCATAAAACAATAAAGGCAAACTCCTCTTTTCATGAAATTGGCCATATGCTGTAAGACAATGAAAAAATAATCATCAGGCTTGAGAAAATTATTTCAGAACATGCATTAATTACAGATTCAGTTTTTTCTGATAGTTCTATAATTGTCCTTATTACCTCATATACAAAATGACATAAACAAGTAAAGCTGAAAGAATACTTCTGAAGCAAAATAATGAATTAATTTTTGATCGCTGCTTAGGTTAAGCATTAAACATAATTTAGGAACATAGTTATTATGGCAGGTTGCCTATCTCGGATAGAATACTTATATTTGCTTACAAGAAGAACAGTTTGCCACCTTCCTGTCAGATACCAAGTGTACTTCCCAATAAAAAAATAATGCTTCAAGATAATCTGTTGGAAGATGCCCAAGAGAGATATGGCATTAGGGATAGCTCTCCTCCCACAATACAAAATGATACAAGTAAAAAATCCCCCAATTCCCAAAACTCACCATCAATCAGAAAATAAATGAAAAAAAAGTCGCAAAGTTTTAAGTCCAACACTCCCATATATGCTTGGGTAAATAACTGGTTAAGTTTGAGTTGGGCAGGATGATTTCAGAGAGGCCTGGAGAGACTTACACAAACTGATGCTGAGTGAAACAAGCAGGGCCAAGAGATCATTATATACTTCAACAACAATACTATATGATGACCAGTTCTGATGGACCAGGCCATCCTCAGCAATGAGATCAACCAAATCAATTCCAATGGAGCAGTAATGAACTGAACCAGCTACGCCCAGCAAAAGAACTCTAGGAGAAGACTAAAAACCATTACATTGAATTCCCAATCCCTCTATTTTTGCCCACCTGCACTTTTGATTTCCTTCACAGGCTAATTGTACAATAATGAGTCTGATTCTTTTTGTACAGCAAAATAACGGTTTGGTCATGTATACTTATTGTGTATCTAATTTATATTTTAATATATTTAACATCTACTGGTCATCCTGCCATCTGGGGGAGGGGGGGGGGGTAAGAGGTAAAACATTGGAACAAGAGGTTTGGCAATTGGCTATGCTGTAAAGTTACCCAGGCATATAACCTTTAAATAAAAGGCTACTAAAAAAGAAAGTTTGAGTTGGGGATTAGAGGAGCTGCAGCATCCATACAAATAGGGACTCTGGATATGATGGGAGGTAGCATAATGGCCACTGCTATGGTAGGTAGAAAGAGTGAGATGGTATTCTTTTCCATAAAGAACTTTGTGCTAGTTTTTTTAAAACAGAGAATCATTAATCATCAATCTAAAGAAGAGTTAGTAAAATTATGTTAAGATGGCCACAATTGAGCTAGTAAGGATCTTTCTATTCTATTGAAAATCTAAGATATCCCTAAAAACTACCACTCTTTTATAGGTCCCTCCATGGCTATTAGCTTCAGACACAGGTTGTATACCAGTTACCAGAGCTTAGAAAGCTAAAGGACACTGATAAAAAAATGTCATAGAATAGAGCGATTTGCTATCTCATGGGTTTCCTCAGGCTTGAACTGAATCTGGGGTGTATGATATCTCTGCAAAATCTTAACTTTTTTTTTTTAAATTCCTAACAATTTTCTACAACAGAGACCTTTTAATTGACTCAAGATTGACATATTTCATAAAATCAAACATTAGAAATGGAAATACTCCAGTGTGAGTTGATCATTACAACATCAGTATTCCAGATCTTAACTACTACTTAACTACTTCCTCCTCCTCCTCTTCCTCTTTCTCCTCCTCTTCCTCCTTCTCCTCCTCTTCCTCCTTCTCCCTCCTCTTCCTCTTCTTCCTCCTCCTCCTCCTTTTCCTCCTCCTCCTCTTCTTCCTCTTCCTCCTCCTTTTCTTCCTCTTCCTCCTCCTCCTCTTCTTCCTCTTCTTCCTCCTCTTCCTCTTCCTCCTCCTCTTCTTCCTCTTCCTCCTCCTCCTCCTCTTCCTCTTCCTCCTCCTCCTCCTTCTTCCTCCTCTTCCTCCTTTTTTTTTTTTTTACAATTAGTCCATCTTAAGAGTTTTTTCCCTATCAAGAAGCATAATTTTCCTAAATTTTATTTCCTTGTTTGCAAAGAAATAAAAAGGATCATTTTTAGTTAGAACTCTTTATTTTAAACTCTTGTTAAGATCACAATTTAATATCATCACAACTGATTTAAAGTTATTTTGAGCTTTTGTGGCTATTGTGACTGTTTTGAATGAAGATTATGTTACCATCTTGTTCCACCCATTTTAGAAGGGTCCCCAAAAGCAACATAAGAACATCCTAAATTCTGTAGAGTTTTTGGGAAAGAGTGATCCTGCTTAGATAGAGGTGACTAAATTTGGGTCTCAGCTGTAGTGGCTGATTGGGGCAACTGAACTGTGAACACGGATATCACCATTTCTCAGGAATTGCTTATAGTAGCTTCTGTGCAAGTTATTATGTAAAGCTAAATGGAAATCCTTGGAGTTATCTGAACCATTCTATATCACTAATATTAAAAATTGGGCTCCAGGATAAGGGTGAAAGATATCTCTTCTTCAGTAACAGAAATAAAGAAAGATATAGTTGATTATACAAATTCCCTTTACAATAATCCTGTGTGGCCAGTGAAAAAGGTGGATAGTACCCAGTGACTAAAAGCAGATTATATATGAAAGTTAAATAAAGTAATTATGCTGATAGCTGAAGTCATTCCTGAACTTGTTAATATGGTAGATCAGAGAACCTAGGCCTTATGTGAGTATATACAGTTAATTGATCATACAATTAATCAATTGTATTGATTAATGCTCCTTCTCCTTTGCTATGGCTAAGATTAGGTAGACCCAGTGGGTCTGTAGTATTGGATTTCCTTCAGAGACAAAGTCATAATGTGAAAAACTAATACAGATTTTTAAATGATGAATGCTTTGAAAAGACTTTAGATAGGAAGGAGCACTCTATCAAAAGTGAGGAGAGCTATGTTCCAGTACCATTTATGCTACTGCCTTGCTTGAGGTCCTGAGCAAATTAACTCATCTCTGTAACCTGAAGTTTCTTCATCTGTAACATAAGAAGGCTAGATTTTACAAGCCCTAAGGACCCATTTGTCTTTAAATGCACTTTAAGATCTCAATTTTATTTATTCATAAAGAAAACTAGAGAAAAATACCAATGGCTTTTGTTATTTTTGACAATCACAATCTTTCTACTGTATTTCCAGTGAAATTAAATATTTAAAACTTGCTTTGCTAAACAAATTGTTGATTGACATGTAATTCCTTTGTTGATAATGCATGAAAAAGGCATGCCAAGGGAAACAATAAAAATATTATTTACAGATTGAGCAAAATGATGCAAAATTTCCTAAACTATATTTCAATAATATCAAAAGAATATATTTCATTCATCATATGTTTTTCTTCTGAAGAGCTAACGTAGAGATGTATCATATTATGGTAAGTGGTCATGTGGTGATGATAAATCATCAGTTCTCTTGGGTTGTTGAAAATGTTTTTAAGGTGAAGGATCCGTTAATCAGTATGATTGAGAGAAAAATAATGGCTAATGTTACTTCATATGAGATTCTGAAGAAAAGGTTAAAAAAAAAGCGTAAATCTTTTGCATTGCCTAGATTTCTACAAAGCAAATACTTTAATTATGATGTAGTTTTAATAACAAATATATTTTATTTATTTGTCTTGTTGCTTTGACATTTTGTATGTAAAGACATATGTCACCAGCAAAATCACTCAGTCAAAACTGATTTTCAAAAGAAATGATTTATAATGTGTTTTTTCTCATAATGTGGAAAAATATGAAATATATATATAATATTTTTCAAGGCTACCCAACCTTTACTTGTGTATTTCATGCTCTTGGTAATTAAGACTTAGATGATATGTCAATAAATATTGTACCTTTGAGATGCTATTAAATTATTCATTTCAGTTCACCTTAATTTATAAAATCTTTCATTTTACCTTTAATAAAGAGACAAATGTGAAAAATTATTAATATTTTTGTACTTTAATCCTGGAAATCTATAATTTACTATGTAAGTGGAAAATAACATTTTAATTCTATGAGATTTAGTTTGGTAGGTCTCAAACTGGTTTGCTAGGTATAAACTAGAGTTTTACTATTAAAGTGTAACTTTCACTATTTAGCATATACCAGTATATCCAACAAATTTCTCACTGAAATTGCACAGGAACCTTATTATAATACATAAAATATAATCCAGACTACAATGCACTTAAACTTAATAATTATTTATTAAAATCTTATTATGCCACAGGCACTAACATAGGCATTGGAAATAAAAAGACAAAAAGAAAATAGTTCCTGCCCTGAAGGAGCTTACATTCTATAAAGATAGCATTTTTTAGTAGAGATGATAAATGATTGAATTCTTAATTTTTTTTTGGTTCCTGTATTTTCAATCTTTGTTTAATACCAGGTAGAACTATTACAGAAATTTAATATACAAAATATTTATGTTTGACCATTTCAAATTCTACTCATTTTTTTAGAAACATAATGATAAAATTTGATGGTAAGATAAAATACAGATATGCTATATTATTTTTCATGGGCATGTATGCAATCAAGTAACTACTTGAAAACCTCACATAGAGATGTTTCATTTATTTACTAATCAACAGTGACAAAGTAGTTCTACCTTATCCCTGAAAACCAAGAGTTTTAAAAAAAAAGAAGTCATATTTTTTTACCTATGTAGAGGTAAAACTGTGATTTGCTAATTTCCAGATCAAAGTCATTACTACCTGGCAAAGAAGACAGAGGATTATAGAGGTAGATATAGCAAGACCATTTCTTATACCTTTCCTTGGCTCTGTTAAGCCCTATTTCTGGTCTGCTGAATTAAGGATCTGGATTGAAAATGTTTATAACACTAAGGAAACATGTTTGAATTGTTAAACTCAAGGGCTACATTGGTGCCCACAAAAAGGAACCACTAAGAGGAAGGTTTCAATCTAACTAGAGAAAAAAATAGGGGAAAAAAAAAGAAGAGTCACAGAGGATGAGATGATATGTATGGGCTTCTAATCTGCATAAAAGGAGACAATAATCACATTGATGAGATCATAGATTCATTAAAGTATCAAAGTAATTTTATAATCTTTCTAACGCTATTTTCTCATTTGTAAAATGGAGATAATAACACGTGTGCATTATATACCTTACCTCACAGAATGGTAAGGTAGTTACAGAGAATGGTTCTGATGAAATCCCTTTCTGAATGTGGCACTGGATGTGGAAACCCTGGGTTTATCCCCTTGCTCTCTTATGTATGTATGTATGAAATCTTCTTGGATTTCACTGCATTAGGCTTTGATGTCCTCATATGTAAATTAAGGGTTTGGATTAGATGATCTCTAAAGTCTTTTCTTCCTAATTTAAATCTGTGATCCATAAAGCACTATTCAGAGATGGCCTTATTAGGAATACTGTATTTTAGAAAGTGATTCTGATATAAGCATGGATTCTCTAAATAATAAGGATTTGTTAGAACACATTACATTTCTTATGAGCATCATAATCTATCATAGATCAATTCTTCCCCCCTCTACAGTGTGTCTCCAAAGTTTTAGTACAGCTCCAAGTTCTGTATCATCTAATCTTTAATAGCTTAGCACTTTATTAAAACTTAGAGGACACCCTAAATTAACTCTTATTACTTCTCCATTTCTACTCATCAATTTTTGATAACGACAAAAATGTAAGTCTGTCACTAAATGAAATCATACCTAATTTAAAAATTATTCAGAAAGAAACATTTAACCTTCAAAAAAGGGAGAAAGATTATGTTTATAAGACAAACAATTCATACATTTATTAAGTTTGTTAGCTTTTTAAAAATTTCATATTCTGCTAAAAATTAAATGTCCAAATGATTTTATTGGTATTTCAAATAAGTTAATTGAAAAGCTAAAACACAAAATGTGACTTGAACAAATTCCATTCAAACTTAGAGAGGCTGTAGTTTACTTTTAAGCAGTAATGTGCTCCAGTGAGTAATGCATTTTAAGGGAGTGGTGATTTGCCCCGGTTGTTATATTTCATGGTCCCAGGATACTGAGAGGAAATATCAGACACTGGGTTTTTACTGTAAAACTATCCAGCATCACTTGTTTTCCAGTGGACTCACAGCCAAGTTGACTTGAGCTTCCACAAAGCTGCCAAGTAGAGTCTGTGGTACAGTGCATAACAGGAGAAAGCCCTCTCCCACGGCTATTAGAGACCATTCATCTGGGAGCCTGGGAAAATGCCTCTAACTGACGGAGTTATCTGGAGTAGCCTGGCAGGTGTTTGCTTCCCAGCAAGTTCTGGCACCTGCATGATTCCCTTGCTGAATCCAGCAAAGTCTTCTCCAAAGCCACAAGGCAGGCTCAAGGAGGCCAACTGTCTACCCAAAACATGTCTCTGAGATAGTTTCTTAATCAGGACAATTTTTATAATCCAATTTTCCTAAATACATTTTTTTCTTATTGTTTGTCATCTTCAAAAAATAAAAAAGTCTTAGTGAGAAGCTGTGCAGTGTGGTGTACAGAGGGCCCTCTTCAAGATCAGGAAGACCTGAACTGAAGTCCGACTTCTTTATGAAGCCTAGATTTGTGACCAATGCTAAGTCTCAATTACTCAATTACTAAGTCTCAAGAAACTCTACAACTTTAAGTTATTGACAAATTGCTGATCGGTACTTGCTGATTTTATAGGAATTCAATACACTAAGAAAATCACAGATGCTCATCTAGAAAAAAAATTATTTAAACTAATTTACTGAATGAAAGGGCAGATTTATGCTGATGAAAACATATAATGACTTGGAAGCAGATGACATTCATATTAAATAATGAATGTAATTTTTAAAAATTAAAGTTGAGCGATGGATGCTTATATTTTTAGTACATACAAGTTCATTAAAAGAAGATTAAGTTCAGAGAAATGCAAATTAAGACAACTCTAAGATACCACTACACACCTGTCAGATTGGCTAAGATGACAGGAAAAAATAATGATTATTGTTGTAGGGGATGAGGGAAAACTGGGACATTGATGCATTGTTGGTGGAGTTGTGAGCAAATCCAACCATTCTGGAGAGTAGTTTGGAACTATGCTCAAAAAGTTATCAAACTGTGCATACCCTTTGATCCAGCAGTGTTACTACTGGGCTTATATCCCAAAGAGATCATAAAGAAGGGAAAGGGACCTGTATGTGCACAAATGTTTGTGGCAGCCCTCTTTGTAGTGGCTAGAAATTGGAAACTGAATGGGTGCTCATCAGTTGGACAATGGCTGAATAAATTGTGGTATATGAAAAATGGAATATTGTTGTTCTGTAAGAAATGACCAGCAGGATGATTTCAGAAAGGCCTGGAGAGACTTACACGAACTGATGCTGAGTGAAATGAGCAGGACCAGGAGATCATTATATACTTCAACAACAATAGTATATGATGACCAGTTCTGATGGACCCAGCCATCCTCAGCAATGAGATCAACCAAATCATTTCCAATGGAGCAGTAATGAACTGAACCAGCTATGCCCAGAGAAAGAACTCTGGGTGATGACTAAAAACCATTACATTGAATTCCCAATCCCTATATTTATGCCCACCTGCATTTTTGATTTCCTTCACAGGCTAATTGTACAATATTTCAGAGTCTGATTCTTTTTGTACAGCAAAATAACAGTTTGGTCATGTATACTTATTGTGTATCTAATTTATATTTTAATATATTTAACATCTACTGGTCACCCTGCCATCTGGGGGAGGGTCTGGCGGGTAAGAGGTGAAAAATTGGAACAAGAGGTTTGGCAATTGTTGATGCTGTAAAGTTACCCATACATATAACCTGTAAATAAAAGGCTATTAAATAAAAAAAAAAAGCAGATTAAGTTATTTCAGATGTGTTATAAGAATGGCAAATTGTTTTCTTTGGCTACATCAAGATTACTCCTAATAATAAAGTGATGGGAAGAGGCACTTGATTTTATGCCTATTTTATGCATTTGTTTGTTTTCAACCCCAAGTTGTGGTATTTTATTTTCTACTCTGAAACTGAAGAAATATGGTGCTTTTGTATATATTACTAGTGTTATTTAATGGGTGAAGAAAGAAACAATCAGGCAAAATTATCACAGGATTTTCTGACATTTCTGATAAGAGATGGCTAATTTTTATTGTACAAAAAGTTTTCTACATCATAATATTCAATATGCCAAAGTGTGAAATCACAGAGCCACTCTCTATCCCTACACCAAAATGAATCCTAATAAACTTGATGTATTAAAAGTACATTTAGAAAAAAAGTTATAATTCTTTATGAAGAGAAATTCATTTCACATTTGTTTTCACATACTTTCTCAATGGGAAATTCCAATTTAGAATTGTCAAGATGGCCTATGAGAAAATACTGAAAAATCTGTAAGTCCCTAACTTAAAGCAAGAAGGCAGAATAAGGATGTGATGCATTTCAGATTAGTTCAATGACTGCTTTATAGAACCTGGAGGGCATTCCTGTGGCCTTCACAACAGAAGTATTGCTGGATCAAGATGAGTTTAGTGGCAGTTGTGGCTGGGGAAATCAGTCAAAGAGCATTTATTAATCCCGTATTATATGCCAATCATTGGGTGAAGGGAATTCATAAAGAAATAGCAAAAACAGTCTTTGTTCTCAAAGTCTTTACTTTCTAGTAATGACAAACAATACACACCCAGATTGGTACATTCAAGATAAAAACAAATAGTTAGAAAGTATCTTGGGAGAAAAAACACTAGTGGTTGGGAGGAAGAAGAGGCATGAACAAGAAGAGCCTTCTTCAGCAGGTGGCAATTGGATTGAGTCTGAAAGGAAGCCAGGGATTATATGAAGCAGCAATTATTCCAGGCACAGAGGAAAGCAAAAGCAAAAAGCTAAGATCAGAAATGAAGCATCATGAGGAACAAGAAGATGGGCAGTCATGCTACCCCATAAAGTGTAAGGAATTATGCTTAAAGCTTGTAAAGATAGGAAGAATTTGGGATGTGAAACACTTTAAATGCCAAACAGAAGAGTTTATATTTGATTCTAGAAGTAATCAGGAACCATTGGAGATTAAAAAAGCCATGGTCAGACATACACTTTAGAAAAGCATGTTTGCATCTACCCAGAGAAGGATGGATTTTAGTGGGGAGAGAACAGGGCATAAGTGAGAGTTGCAGAGAAAAATATTGCATGATTAAGTGACCAATTGGATATGTGGCATGGACAAGAAAGGGATTAAGAATGACAAAGGTTGCCAATTTAGATGATTAGAGGGATGATGCCATCCTCAAGAATAACAGGGAAATTTGGAAGAGAGGGTTAGAGATTTCTCTGAGGGATATGTTGAGTTTGAAATGCTTTAGTAAACTCAGGCTGAGTTAGCAATTTAGGTTAAGAAACGAATGAAATAAGACATTAGTAATCCATCTAACATGTAAAAAAATCATACTTTTAAAGCCATATCTGAGGAAGGATATTAAGATCATGTAAAGAATACTCAAAGATATGGCCTTGATTTGGCTGAGTGAGACTTTGCTGTTGTGGTACTGCTCATACTATAAGTATAGCTGTCCTACATAGTTGGAATATTCTCTCTCCTACTCTCTAACTCTTAGTTTTCCTGGCTTCCTTCAAGATACATGTTAAATCTCACTTTCTATAGGAGGTCTTTCCTGGTTCCTTTAGCTGTTACTGTCTTGCACTCTGTGTGATTATCTTCCCTCTATTCTGTAGATGGCTTGTATGTACCTTGCTATTTATAAACTGTTTTTACCATTAGAATATGAGCTCCTTGAGGGAAAAAAAAATTACTTCTTTCCTTTAACCGTATCTCTAGCACCTAGAAATGTAGGGGATGCCCTTCAACTGGGGAATGGCTGACCAAACTATGATATATGATTGGGAAGAATTTTATTATACTTTATGAAATGATGAGTTAGGATGATTTCAGAAAAACCTGGAAAGTTTTACATGAAATGATCCAAAGTGAGATGATCAGAACCAAGAGAACAATGGATAGAATCACAGAAATATTTCATGATGATCAATTTAGCTATGCTCAACAACAATAAAATGACCTAAAAAGGACTGAAAGAATTTGAAATTCTGAAGGAATCAAAAAATGCTAGCCACCTCCAGAGAAGGAATGGATGAAGCCTGAATGCAAATTAAAGCATACTTTTAAACTTTATTTTTATTTTTTGTTTTTTGGTCTGTGTTTTCTTTCATAATATGACTAATACGGAAATAGTCTAGTTCCTCCTCTCTTCCACACTTTCCTTTGGAGTCTCCCAAACACTGAGCTAGCTCTGGCAAAGTGTATGTCAAACTCATTATCAATGTGGGTATCCCTGCATAGTATACTGCCAAGGTAAGAGAACTTATCCACAGCATTCAAAATATCACCATTTATTGTATCTGCATAGTGTAGTAGGGGCTGATGGAAGACCTGTGTTTTCTTGGTGTTAACTGCGAGGCCAAAATTAGCATAAGCAGCAGAGAATCAATCCATATTTTGTTGCATCTCAGCTTTGGAGACTGCACTGAGCACACAACAGAAAATTATGCACCAACACTCCCTTGACTTTAGTTTTGGCTTGTAGCCTTTTCAAGTTGGAGAATTTACCATCAATGTAGTAGCTGACTTTGGTTACATGCTTGTCCTTATTGAAGACATTCTGTAGACCAAACTGAAGATCTAGAGCCATTGTGCTGACCTCACTGTTGTGTGCCTATGAAACCTGGACAGTCTACCAGTGCCACGTCAGGAAACAGAATTGCTTCCATTTGAATTGTCTTGGAAGACTCTGAAGCTCCCTTGGCAGAATAAGAGACCAGACATTGAGGTCCTTTTTCGAACTAAGATTCCAATTCTGCTGCAGAGAGTGCAACTCTGCTGGGCTGGCTACATTGTTCTAACGGCAAATGTGTGCTTGCCCAAAAAATTATTTTATGGAGCACTCACACAGGGCAAGAGCTCACAAGATGATCAGAAAAAGCAATAGAAGGACACTGTCAAAGTCCCTCCTGATATTTTAGAATTAATTGTATGACATGGATCACCCAGCCTGCCGTGCCCTCATCAGAGAAGGTGCTGTGCTCTGTGAGCAAAGCAGAATTGGAGTAGCCCAGAAGAAACCATTCCAAAGAAAAGCTATTCCAAAAGTTCATAGGAACAATTTGTGTCCAACTTGTGCCTGAGCATTCTGAGCGTCTATTGATCTGATCAGCCACAGTCAGACATACTGTAACTCAACTTTAACATAGGGATGTCATTTTGGGCATCTTTGAGAACAAAAGTTATTCAGTCAAATGCAGTACAAAAGTTGGGGAGGATGACTGAGTAAAGACCATCAGATATGGCAATTAAGACAACAACGCTAAATTTACAGAGATCAATTCAATTAAATGATGAGAAGGGAAGCCACGATAGAGAGTCTAGAACAAAAAAAAAAACTGAGCGAAGAATGAAGAAAAAACTGGGTAGAAACAATTTCTTCAAGGAGTTTAGCTGAGATAGGAAAAAGATACAGAAAATAGCTAGCAGAGATGGTAGGATCAGTGAAGATTTTTTCCCCTTATGTATTTTATTTTTCCAAATTTTGTGTTCCAATTTTTTTCTCCCTCCATTGTTTAACCCCACCTCCAAGACAGCAAGTAATCTAATATAGGCTAAATATGTACAATTTAAAAAAATTATTTCCATATTTGTCATGTTGTATAACAAAATTCATACCCAAAAGAGAGAAACATAAGAAAGCAAAAAAAAAAAAAAAGTGAAAATACTATGCTTTGATTCATATTCAGTCCCCATTGCATGAATAGAGAGAGTTTTCTCTCTGGATGTGGATGGTATTTTCCATCCCAAGTCTATTGGAACTGCTTTGAATTATAGCACTGTGGATAAGAGCCAAGTTCACCACAGTTGATCATCATATAATCTTGTTCTACTACATACAATGTTCTCTTGGTTCTGCTTTTAGTAAAGGTTTTTTGGACAGATGGTAGGATACTGGTAGGCATCAGGAAGGAAACAATAGACAGGAAGAGACTAAAGATTAGAGAGAGTTGGAGCAAAGGTAAAGATATTCTGCTTGAGAAGAACAGATGTAAACAAGAGTACAGGTAAAGGGCTGACCTTGGCAAAGAATTAGATTGGAAGGAGGGAATAGATTGTGGTGGATGATGAAGGAGTGATATAAGATGAGAAGGGGAAATGGGGAAATCTTGGTGAATGGTTTCAATTTTTTTGAAGTGGAAAATGAACAATGGTGAGGTCCCTACCAGAGTAATTAGAAATGGGGTATCATGGAAGATTTAGTGTGGAACAGCCAGAGTAGTGAGTTGGAAAGGGAATCAATTAAGGAGGAATAATAATATTTCTTTGTTCAGAGAGCACAATTGATGTTAGATAACATAAAATTGTAGTGAACTCAATTAGCCTGACTTTGTGACTTCCATTTGTCCCTTCCACATGTGTGTGAATAGGAGGAAAGAAGATAGCTTATGAAAGTAATTTAGAGAGATTTGGCAAAAAATAATTAGTATTAGAAAAAATGAAATGCAAGATTCAAGAGATGGCAATAGTAAAGGACAGTGTGAAATGGAACCCATTCAACGAATTGGAAAAGGAGGAGAATGGAGGCAGAAGAAGATGGTGTAGGGTAGTTTTAAGAAATGGGGGACTTGGACATCATGATGAGTATGGAAAGTAAGTTTAGGATAAGTAAGGAACAAGAAAATACAGACAGGTTCAAAATTAGGATCAAACAGGTAAATGCTTTAGAGAAGCAAAGAAATATAGTTGTTCCATTAATTCTAGAATATAAAGAAAAAGTCCTAGTTTTGGATGCTGTGGTAGAAAACAATATAAGCAGATTTAGGAAAACAGTCATGAATTAAAAAATTTTTTCACTTGTCTAAGAAATGTAGAATTCCAGAATAGGATGCTGAGACAATTCATGTTCTTGAAATAGTATAATATCAGAAGCTTTGGACCATACTAAAGTGATTGAATGCCAAAATAAATAAATCAGTCAACTTAGAAAAAATTGCCAGTAGTTTTTGGGAAGAAATCTAGATGTTTCTTCCCCCAAGGGTCAGACTGCATTTTTCACTTCTCAACTGGTTGTTCTTACCTCATAGAGACATAGACGATGTGTGTGTGTGTGTGTGTGTGTGTGTGTGTGTGTGTATATATATATATACTATAAATTTCAATGTCTATGTACCCTGCCAGAAACAATGAGATTTAATAGAGGTGGCATCAAAGAGTAGAAGAGATTAGAATAAAATGCATAAGAGATTATCCCTTTGAATTTCTTTCCTACAATCCTTTTTCAATTTATTATTTTTAAGATAGGTTTTAAATATTAAAAATAATATTAATGCATAGATATGATGATTGTTTATAAGAGCTGCTTTGCAGAAAGATCTAATAACTAATGGACCATGCTAGCAAGAAGGAAGAATCACACAACTACTATAAGGGAACTTGAAAATATATCCAATTCATTTTCCTGACTACTGCCAGGATTACTCCTAAACTATTCAGAAATAAAGTTATCAATAGATTTCTATAAAAACTCACCAGATAAGAATATTGAATGGGGATAAAAATGAGTATACTTTTTTATCAGCTGTACGTGGAATTTGCACAAAAATTGACTATGTATTAGGGCATAATAATTTCACAAACAAATGTAGAAAAGCAGAAATTAAATGCATCCTTTCTAGACCATAATAAAATAAAAAATACATTCAGCAAAGGGCTGTGGAAACAATTAAGGATTAACTGGAAAGTAAATAATCTAATTTTAAAGAATGAATGGATCAAAGAATAATAGAAACAATCAATAATTTCATTAATTAATTAATTAAAATCCATTAATTAATTAAGACAATGATAACCAACAATTCATCAAAATTTTTAGGATGCAGACAAAGCTACTTAGGGGAAATTTATATTTCTAAATTAAATATCAATATAAAATAAATATCAATTAAAAAGAGAAATAGCAGGTCAATGAATTGGGTAGGCAACTAAAATAACTAGAAAAAAATTTTAAATCCCTAATTAATTACTAAAATGAAAACCCTGAAAAATCAAAAGATAGATTAATAAAGTTAAAAGTGGAAAAAACCCTATTGAATTCTAAATAAGTCTAATCCTAAATAAAAGTAGGAAATGGTTTAATGAAAAAATAATAAAAAAGATGAAATCTTAGTTAATTTAATTTTTTAAAAATTATAAAACCAAATTATTAGTATCAAAAATAAAAAGGATAAATGCATTACCAGTGAAAATGAAATTAATTATTAATATCTATTTTGCCCAATTATATGCCAGTCTAAGTGAAATGAATACTTAACAAAAAATGTAAATTGTTCATATTAACAAAAGAAGAAATAGAATACTTAAATAATCCTATCTTAGATATTAAACAGCCATAAATAAGTAAGCCCTTAAAGAAAAAAGAACCCCCAAGTCCAGATGAAGTTACAAACAAATTGTGCCAAATATTTAAGGAATAATTAATCCCAATATTATTAAACTATTTGAAAAAAATGAGTAAAGAAGGGACTTACTTAATTCCTTTTAAGACACAAATGTGGTTTTGACATCAAAGCCAGAGAAAGCAAAAACGGACAAACTATAGGCCATTTTCCCTAATAAATATCAATGTAAAATTTTAAATAAAATGCTAGCAAGGAAATGATATCAATATGTCACAAAGATCATATATTATGAAGAGGTAGAATTTACAGAAATGCGGGGCAGGAGCAATAATAGAAAAATTACTAGCATAACTGGTCATATCAATAATAAAAAAAACAAAAATAATATGATACTATCAATAGAGTAGGAAAAAAAATTTAAGAAATTACAACACTTCTTATTAAAAACACTACCAACATAGGAATGGAAATCTCCTTAAAATGTGGTTGTATTTACTTAAAACCCTTGGCAAGCATTATTTTTAATGAGGAGAGAAACAAGAACCATTCCCAATAACATCAGTGATGAAGCAAGGATGTTAATTATCACCATTATTATTCAATGCTGTATTAGAAATGCTAGTTACATTGATAAAGCAAGAAAAAGAAATCAAAGGAATATAATAAATATGCAATGTGGAAACAAACTATCACTCTTTGCAGAAGATATGATGATATTCTTATAGAATCCTAGGGAGTCAATAAAAAAACAATGAGCAACTTTAGCAAAGTTGCAGGATATAAAATACATTCACATAAATCGTCACCATTTCTATGTAGTACCAACAAAACCCAGAAGCAAGAGAAAGAAAAACTCCATTTAAAATAGTTACAGATGGGGCATCTAGATGTCACAGTGGAAAGAGCACTAGCCCTGGAAATATAAGAACCTGATTCCAGGTTCAAACACTTAATACTTGTTAGCTATGTTACTCTGGGCAAGTCACTTAACCCCAACTGCCCTGCAAACCAATCAACCAACCAAACAGATAAATTTAAAACTGTGGGCAATATAAAATTTTTGGGATTCTAACTGCTAAGACAAACCCAGGAACTAAAATTACAAAACAGTTTTTATGCAAATAAAGAGACATCTAAACAAATGAAGAAATATAAATTGATCATGGATAGGTTGAGCCAATATAGTAAAAATAAAAATTCTATCTTAATTACTTTTTTCATATCATTCCAATTATTTTACCAAAGAATTATTTTATAAAACTAAAAAAAGTAATAAAATTTGATTGGAAGAACAAAAGATAAAAAATATCAAAGTAGTCAATGAATAAAATTGTGAAGGAAGGCTACTTGGCAGTTCTAGATGTCATACAATCTTACAAAGTTGTAATAATCAAAATAATCTGGTACTGGTTTAAAAAAATAGAATAGTAAACCAGTAGAACTGATTAGGTATATAATACACAATAGTAAATGACCATAATAATCTTGTGTTTGATTAAACTGAAGATCCAAGTAAAAGTTCACAATTTAACAAAAACTGCTGGGAAAACTGAAAAACAGTTTGTCAAAAAGTAGGTATGAGCCAACATCTCATATTATATACCAAAATAAGATCAAGATGGGTAAATGATTAAGATGTAAAGGGCAATGTCATAAGTAAATTAGGGGAGCATGGAGAAATTTATCTGTCTGATCCACACATGAAGGAATGAATGGTTTATGATCAAATAAGAAATAGAGAGGATCATGGAAACTAAAATAGATAAGAATTCATTGTTTCATAAAAAAAAAAAAACTGTTGGGAAAACTGGAAAGCAGTATGGCAGAAATTGGGCATAAGTCAATATTTTACATCACTTACCAAGATAAAGTCAAAATAGATACATGACCTAGATAGAGAGAGAGCTATCACAAGAAAATTTGAAGGACATGGAGCATATCAGACTTATGGATAAACAAATTATGAATAAATAAGAAATAGCAGAATGGGGCATAAAATGGATCATTTAAATTACATTAAGAAGTTTTTGTACAAATAAAACAAATGTAGTGAAGATTAGAAGAAAAACAAAAAGTTAGGGGAAATTTTTTATAGTTTTTTCAGATAAAGGTCTCATATATCAAATATATAAATATCTTTGTCAAATCTATAAGAAAACAACTCATTTCCCAATTGATAAGTGATTAAAGGATTACACAAGGCAATTTTAAAGTAAAAAAATCAAAACAATTTGTAGTTATTTGAAAAAATGATCTAAATCAATATATTGATTAGAGAAATTCAAATGGAAACAACTTTGAGATATCATTTTATAGATATCATATTGGTTAAAATGATTGAAGGAGAAAGCAATACATTTTGGAAGGAATGTGGAAAAAACTGAAATACTAATTCACTGTTGGTACAATTGTGAACTGACTCAATTATTTTTGGAGAACAAGCTGGAGTTATACCCAAAGAGTTATTAAATTGCTCATATACTTTGACCAAATAATAGTACTATTAGGTTTATTTCCAAAGATGATTAGGGAAAGGGGGAAAAAAACATCTCTTCTAAAATATTTACATCAGTTCTTTTTGGGGTGGCAAAGAACAAGAAATTGCAGAGATATCCATAAATCGGGAAATGGATGAGATTCTGATGAAATACTATAAGAGACAGTGGCATAAGAGATGATGAGCTCAATGATCTTATAAAAGTATGGATAAGTTTGTATGAAATAATGAAAAGGAAAATAAACAGAATGAAGAGAACATTGTATACAGTAACACCAATATTGTTCTAAGAATAATTTTAAACAAAGTAAGTCATTTTGACTCTTATAAATACCTAAATTAACTATAAAGAACATATGAAGTAAGATACTATCTGTATCCAGACAAAGAACTGATTAACAGAAGAAGAAAAAAAAAGAAAAATAAATTTACACAATAATTTTATCATATATTTAAAAGGAATAGCAAGTTGTACATAATGTATTTGCAGCTTCGTGTGCAATCATCTTTCTTTAAAATAGTATATTATGTAAATGCTTGTTTTGTTTCATAAAATAAAAAACAAACGTTCGTAAAAGGAATAAAATGGATCATCTGATTACATTTAAAAGTTTTTGCAAAAACAATCAATGTAGCCAAAATTAGAAAGAATGAAGGAAATGAGCGGGGAAATTTTATATCAAACTTCTCTGTTAATGACCTTATTTCTCAAAGATATAGGAAATTGAGCCAGATTTATAAAAATAATAGTCATTTCTCAATTGATAAATGGTCAAAGGATGTGAATAGACAAAGCTATCAATATTATCTAAACTTCTATTGATTAGAGAAATATAAATTTAAAACATTTCTGAGGTGTCATTTCAAACCTATCAGATTGGCTGACATGATAGAAAAGGGAAAAAGATAAATTGTGAACTGACCCAACTAATTTTGGAGAGTAATCTGGAATTAGATCCAAAGAATTATTAAATGACCTATACTCTTTGACCAAATAAGGATTGAAGGAGATGTAGGAAAACAGGATCACTAATGCATTGTTGGTGGAGTTTTAAACTGCTCCAATCATTCTGGAGAACAATTTAAAGTTTTGTGTAGGTTCTATGTACTGCTGAGAAAAAAAAATGTATATTTCTTTTCCCATTCAGTTTTCTTCAAAGATCTGTCATATATAACTTTTCTAATATTCTATTTATTTCCTTAGTTTCTTTCTTTTAATATTTTTCACTGGATTTTTCGAGTTCTAAGGGGGACTAGCTGAGGTCCCCTACTAGTATAGTTTTTATATCTATTACTTCCTATAATGCACGTAGTTATTTCTAGAGAACAATTTGAAAATGTGCGTACCCTTTGGTTCATTAACATCACTACTAATTTATATTTCAAAGATCAAAGGATCTCTATGAACAAAAATATTTATTGCAGCTCTTTTTCTGGTAACAAAGCCCTGGATACTGAGGGGATGATCCATCAATTGGGTAATAGATGCACATGTTATGGTATAAGATTGGTGGAATACTATTTTATTATAAGAAACGATGAGCCGTATGTGCACGAATGTCTGTGGCAGCCCTCTTTGTAGTGCCTAGAAACTGGAAACCGAGTGGATGCCCATCAGTTGGAGAATGGCTGAATAAATTGTGGTATATCAATATTATGGAATATTATTGTTCTGTAAGAAATGACCAGCAGGAGGATTTCAGAAAGGCCTGGAGAGACTTACACGAACTGATGCTGAGTGAAACGAGCAGGGCCAAGAGATCATTATATACTTCAACAACAATACTATATGATGACCAATTCTGATGGACCTGACCATCCTCAGCAATGAGATCAACAAAATCATTTCCAATGGAGCAGTAATGAACTGAACCAGCTACACCCAGCGAAAGAACTCTGGGAGATGACTAAGAACTATTACATTGAATTCCCAATCTCCATATTTTTGCCCACCTGTATTTTTGATTTCCTTCACAGGCTAATTGTACAATATTTCAGAGTCTGATTCTTTTTGTACAGCAAAATAACGTTTTGGTCATGTATACTTATTGTGTATCTAATTTATACTTTAATATATTTAACATCTACTGGCCATCTTGCCATCTGGGGGAGGGGGTGGGGGGGTAAGAGGTAAAAAATTGGAACAAGAGGTTTGGCAATTGTTAATGCTGTAAAGTTACCCATACATATAACCTGGAAATAAAAGGCTATTAAATAAAAAAAAGAAAAGAAAGAAATGATGAGCCATACAGTTTCAGAAAATCCTGAAAAGACTGACATGAAATGATGCAAAGTGAAATGTGTAGAACCAGGAGAACATTGTATACAGTAACAGTAATATTTTAAGATGATCAACTGTGAATAACTCAGTTATTCTAGGCAGGACAATGACCCAAGACAATTCCAAAAGACTTTATACTCCTCTAAAGATAAAATTAATGAACTCTGAGCACAGATTGAAGCATATTTTTTCAACTTTTTCTTGTATTTTTTTGTTTTTTGCAATACAATTCATATGGAAATGTTTTATATGACTTCATATAGATAACTAATATAATGTTTACTCAATGGATTAGGGAGAGATACACACATATTTGTGTTTAACAGTAGCTATTCTCTAGGTGGTGGAAGCAGAGAATGGGGGAAAAGAAAGTTACTTGATAACTTTGTTGTAAATTTAAAAGAAATATTAATTTGTATGTAGTAGACTTGCAGTTTCAGGTGCAATTTTTTTCTATTACACTTTGTTATGGAAATGTTTGTTTTATTTAAGTTCAGAATAAAAAACGAAAAAAGAATAATGGAAAGAAAGGATAGGAATTTATAATAAAGAATGTCTGTGGAAACGAGAAGAAAAGTCATAAAAGAATAGTAGAGAAAAATACACAATTAACTCATAACTGTGAATATGAATGGGATAACCTCATCCACAAAGTAGAAGAGGATAGCAAAAGGAAAAAGAACCTAATATTATGTTATTTATAAGAACCATACTTGAAATATAAAAATTCAGATAGTTAAAATAAGGGGATGGAGCAAATTCTATTTTACCTTAACTAAACTCAATAAAACAGTGGTAGCCATGATAATTTCACACCCAGAGACAGCAAAAATAAATTTAATTAATAAAAAGAGGTAAAATGGCCCTTTTTACTGAAAAGTACTATAGACAATGAATTAATTACAATACCTAATATATACACAGCAAACGCCATAGCAACCAAATATTAAAAGGAAAATCTAAATAAGTTACAGGGGAAAAAATAACAAACCTATGATAGCACAGGATTGCAATATATTCATTTCACTAAAAATAAATGAGAAAGAAGTTAAGGAACTGGATAAAATTTTAGAAAAGTTAGATGTAAGAGACATCTGGCAATTAGTGACTAGGAATAGAAAAAAGTATACATGTTTCTCAATTGTACATGGTATCTTAACAGAAATCAATCACGTATTAGGGAATATAAACCTCAAAAATAAATGTAGAGAATCAGTAATATTAAATATATCATTATTGGCCAAAAATGAAATAAAACTATAAGTGACCTGAAAAAAGTACAAAAATCAACTAGAAACAAAACAAAACAAAACAAAAAAATCAACTAGACATACTAACTTAATCTAAAGAACTGATTTGACAAAGGACAAATCATCAAAATGATAGATAACTTCATTAAAAGTAATGACAAGAAGGAAACAACATATCAAAAATTTTAGAATACAGCCAAAGCAGTCCTTGGGGTTAAATTTATATCTAAATTTAAATATCTTAGATATTTATATCTACATTTTTTACATTAAAAATTTATTTAACTAAATACATAATAAGAAAAAAAAAACAAGCTAGAAAAGAGAAAAAGAAAAAAATATATTGTCATGTACCCAGCAGAACACCAGAAAAGATTCAAAATATGTAACAAATTTCCATTTCAAGAAAACATATATAATAGCAGAAGGTATTATATTTATGAATTCCCATCTTTTGCTTTAGATTATTCTTTTGTTCTCCATTGTGAATTTACTTTATTCGTCTACCTCCATTTATCTCCCACATCTCTCCTGGCAAGCTACAGTTAAACATGGATCTTTTTATGTATACATAGATACATACATATACACACATATATACATTTATCCTCAAATTGACACATACATATATCTATACACACACATATATATAACTACATGCATATACACATATGTATATACATATACATATGCATACACATTTGCACATATTCATGCTGTATAATAATATTATTAATAATTCAAATAAATATTCAAACAATATTATTATGGCTAACATGAAATGTGAATTTCTCTCTTGATTGAATCTTTAAGTTTGACTTTGTCTGAGATTTGTTAGCTATTTTTTCTAATAAATTCCACTCCTCATACTTATATAACTTTTTTTTCCTGTTCTTGCTAACTCTTTTACTTTAATTCTACTCCTTAACTTGCCTTGCTTTATTTAACCTCCCTTCCCACCCATGGATTCCTTCCTCCTTTATTTCTTTATAGATTTTGAAGAGTGATATACCCTTCATTATATGTATGTATATTGTAAACAATTTAACCCATTCCCAAAGTGAGAAGGTTGTCAGAACTATCAGTCCTGCTCTTCTATCTAATGCCTCTGTTGGTTCTTCCTCTGTAACTCATTTGTATAGCTTAATGACTATTTTTTTTTTCTTTTGCTCAATGGTTTTGTTTTTGGAGTCAGATTATACACAGTTTTGGCCCAAATTTTTTTGGACTACCTAATTACTGTATCAATCTAGACAAATAGTTTACATTTCCTGATATAAAACTAAATATGCTTTGTTTAATCCTTTGAAATTTGATGCTGGTTCTTATATGTTAAATTTTCAGTTTAATTCAGATTTAGTTGAGACAAAATCATAAAAATTTAAAAGTTCATTGAATGTCTTATTTTCATTCAATATTATGCGTAATTTTGTAGGATATAATATTTTTGGTCACAGCCTTAGTTCTTTTGATTGTTGATGTATATTCCAGGATTCAGTCTCTTATTATAGTTGCAAATAAATCCTGTACAATGCTAATAGTAGCTCCAACATATTTGAATTTTTGTTTGCTTCTTGTAAAATTTTCTCTTTGATCTGGGGGTTTCAAAATTTAGCAATAATGTTTCCATATGTTTTTCTTGTAGAGATCTCTTTGAGGTGGAAATTAGTCAATTTTTTTTCTATTTCTACTTCCCCTTCTTGTTGTATCACTTCAGGATCATTTTCTTTGATTATTTCTTGTATTATTGAGCCAAGGTTCTTTTTCTAGTCAGAGTTTTCTGATAATCCAATTATTTTTGTGTTTTCTCTTCTTGATCTGGTCTCCAGATCTGTTGTTTTTCTTAAAAGATGTTCTACATTATTTTCTATTTTTTTATACTTTATATTTTATTTTGTCATTTCTTGATTTCTTCCATAGTGTTATTGGCTTCCCCTTGCCCAATCCTAATTTTCAGAGTATCATTTTCTTCTTTAAGACTCGACTCCTCCTTTTCTAGTTGGTTGACTTAGTTTTAATAATCTTCTCGTTTTTCTTGATTTATTGAAAACTTTAAAGTTTTCCTTTGATCTCTCTCATTTGATTTTAAACATCTTTTTTTGAGTTCTTCTATAAATTTTTTCTAAGCAAATGGCTCTTTGGGGTAGGAGAGATTTGTGGGTTTTGTTTTTTTTAACTTCAGTGTCATCCTCTGACCTAGGAATCCTGGTCTTCCCTACTCCCATAGTAACTTTCTGAGGTTGGGTTTGTTCTCCTTTGCCTACTTTTTGTTTTAAGAGAATTTATAATGTAAGTACCTCTAATTGGGGGGTGGGGAGGTAGTGCCTCCAGCTTCCTTTCAACTCTCCCCTCTGATCTGGAACCCCACACCAAGGGCTTCCCCTCCTACAAGTGCTGGCAGCCAGGGGCCCTGCCCCGCTGCCTCTGCCCTTACTGAGTGTGCTGGCTCCTTCTCTTCTCACCCAGGGCTCAGTCTCTGCAGGACAGCTGGGCCTGGGGCTCCTACTCAGCAGGAGTTCCCTCAGTCCTGTCCCAGAAGTGAAAGTTCCTGTGGCTGTGGCTGAGGCCACTTCCAAACTCAATTCGGGTTTCCTTCTTGCTGTTTCTGTGGAGCCAGCTTGGAGGTGTTTACACTTCACAGGGTCCTTAGGTCTCCTCAGGTTGTCCCAGGAAGGCCCTGTTCTGTCCTAAGTCTTTGTGTTTCACTGGTCTATGTTTGCCCTGAGGCACAATTCTGTTTTGTTTCTGGGGGAAATCTGGAGGACTTGGAATTTTCTGATTTATTCTGCCTTCTTCCCAGAACCTCCAGATTTCTGCTTTCTTGAAACTCAATCTGGTGTCTCTTGTTTAGAAAAAGATTCCTCATTAGATCCTGCCATCTCTGCTAGCTACTGTTATCGCTCTCTCTTGCTTTTCTCAACCAGACTCCTTGAACAAATCATCTATGTTATCTCCTCTTTTCTCATTTTCTTCTAATCCCTCTACAAACTGCCTTTCCATTTCATCTCTCAAGCAAAACTGCACTCTTCCAAGTTACCAGTGTTCTCTTAATTGCTAAATGTAATGACTTTTCCCATTCCACATTCTTTGAAGCATTTGACTCTGGCTGACCTGCTTTCTCCTCTTGCTCTCACCAATTTTGTCTTTTCCTTAGTACCTAGTACTGTGCTTTATATGTAACACTTAGTAAATGTTTATAAAATTGAACTGCATTAAATTCTTCAGTACAACTAACTTATGTTTGGCTATAGTTGAAGACTGAATTAACTACCATATGAAATGGCATCCTTAACAATTATTTCTCCAGGAAGCTTTCTATTCTAAATTATATAATTCTCCGAAGATTCAACATACATTGTAAAGGTATTTATGACAAAGGTTTTTTTTATGTAGGTGAGCAGTGCTCTTAATTCTTAACCACAAAAAAGAAATGGCTGCAAAAGTAAAAACTGTGGAAACCTTGAAGGAAAGGGACTACTACATCTTTGAATTCAAACTAGAGAAGAAGACTGGACATTTTTTGACATACATCATGGAATTGGAGAGAAGAGAATTCAAAGAGTTCAGTGAAAGAAATGTGAATGAAATTTTCATGAGGGAAGCTGGCTCAAAAGAAATAGGAAACTTAAAAATGCAATTCTTAAAATGCAAACAATTATGATAAAGAAGAAAAGGAGAAACTGTATAAAGAGATCAATAAAATGCAAATAACTAAAATAAAGAAGAAACATTATTCATCCTCTCTTTCTGTTTGAACTCTTAATTCTCTGATTTATGTCCATTCTAATTATCTAGTACCTCTCTATTTTCTATTACTCATGGAATAAAAACTTCCCTGGTCTCCACTTGGGCATCTTCTCTCTATGTGGTTTTTGCTACTTCCTTGTAGATCTTGCCCAATGGATCCCCCCTTTTTACTGTTTCTTATTCCCAGAACAATGTCAATTCTTATAGGTGACAAGGAAGATACTGCCCCATGGTAGGACCATCCCTACTTTCATGTCCATGATTATGCAGACCATCAATGATCTATGCCCTCTCCCTGGATACCTTCTTTTCCCATTTGCCTCAAAATTTTCAAACTCCAAGAAATATAATAGTTAATTTAATTATTTGATTAACAAACAAAAAATTCTAAAGGAGAGTGGAAGAAAGGTCTTCAAATATAAAGGAAGTTTTAATAATATAAGATTATTCTGTATCCACTGAAAACTGTGGAAAAGAATAGAATAACATGTTCTGAAGAGCAAAAGATCTCAAGATAAGAACCCACAGTGATATAGACTACAAACCTAAAACTATACCAGTAATGAAAAAAAATTGACATTTCAATTAAAAAAATACACATCTGAAGTATTTCTAGAAAAAATACCTAAACAAATTATTTGCTTATTAATACCCCCAGACAAGAGAAATACAAGAGAAATAAATGCAGCAATCAAGGACAGATAGATTCCCAAATATTTTATCGTATAGACAGTTATTTTAAATGGAATTTCTCTATCTCTTGCTATTGGATTTTGTTAGTGATGTATAAAAATACTGATGATTTATCTGGATTTATTTTGTATCCTGAAACTTTGCTAAAGTTGTGGATTACTTCTAATAGTTTTTTAGTTGATTCTCTAGGGTACTCTAAGTACCAGATCTAAAACTATATTATAAAGCAGCAGTCATCAAAACCATTGGTGCTGGCTAAGAAATAGAGAAGTTGATCAGTGAAATAGGTTAGGTTTACAGAACGAAATAGCCAATGACTATAACAATCTAATATTTGACACACCCCAAGACTCCAGCTTTGGGGATAAGAATTCACTATTTGACAAAAATTGCTGGGAAAATTGGAAACTAGAATGGTAGAAACTAGGCATTGACCTACACCTAACACCGTACACCAAGATAAGGTTGAAATGGTTTCATGAGCTAGACATAAAGAATGATATTATAAACAAATTAGAAGAACATAGATAGGATACCTCTCAGATCTGTGGAGGAGGAAGGAATTTGTGACCAAAGAAGAACTAGAGATCATTATTGATCACAAAATGGATAATTTTGACCATATTAAGTTAAAAACATTTTGTACAAACAAAACTAATGCAGACAAGATTAGAAGGGAAATAATAAACTGGGAAAACATTTTTACAGTCAAAGGTTCTGATAAAGGCCTCATTTCTAAAATATATGGAGAACTGACTCCAATTTATAATGGTTCAAGCCATTCTCCAATTTATAAATGGTCAAAGGATATGAACAGATAATTTTTAGATGAAGAAATTGAAACTATTTGTAGCCACATGAAAAGGTGCTCCAAATCACTATTGAGCAAAGAAATGCAAATTAAGACAACTCTGAGAGACCACTATACACCTATCAGATTGGCTAAGATGACAGGAAACAATGATGACCAATGTTGGAGGGGATGTGGGAAAACTGGGACACTGATACATTGTTGGTTGAACTGTGAACAGATCCAACCATTCTGGAGCTAAAAAAGTTATCAAACTGTGTATACTTTTGACCCAGCAGTGTTTCTACTGGGCTTATATCCCAAAAAAGATCTTAAAAGAGGGAAAGGGAGCCACATGTGCAAGAATGTTTGTGGCAGCCCTTTTTGTAGTGGCCAGAAACTGGAAACTGAGTGAATGCCCATCAAATGGAGAATGGCTGAATAAATTGTGGTATATGAATATTATGGAATATTATTGTTCTGTAAGAAATGACCAGTAGGATGATATCAGAGAGGCCTGGAGAGACTTACATGAACTGATGCTGAGTGAAATAAGCAGAACTAGGAGATCATTATACACAGCAACAACAAGAATACACAACGATCCGTTCTGATGCATGTGGCTCTCCTTAATAATAAGATGATTCCAACCAGTTCCCTTGTTCAGTGATGAAGAGAGCCATCTATTCTCAGATGGGAGTATAGATGGGAATATACATGGGAACAGAGTGTAGACCACAACATAGCATTTTCACTCTCTGTTGTTATTTGCTTTCATTTTGTTTTTTTCTCAGTTTTTTTTCCTCCTTCTTGATCTGATTTTTCTTGTGCAGCAAGATAACTGTACAAATGTATATACATATATTGGATTTAACATGTATTTTAATATATTTAACAGTATTGGACTACCTGCCAGCTAGGGGAGGTGGTTGGGGCAAAGAGTGGAAAATTTGGAACAAAAGGTTTTGCAAGGGTCAATGTTGAAAAGTTACCCATACATATGTTTTGTAAATAAAAAGCTTTAATAAAAAAATAAAAATAAAAAAACCCTGAAGATGCAAAGTACAATAGCTATAGAGGAAGAAGGGGAAAAATTCACTTTGGAGGGAAAAAAAAGACAAATGGAAGAAAATATGAACCTAATTTTCATAACTTTAAATGTGAATAAATTTCATAATCCAAAAGATGAAAAATACAGATTGGATAAGAGTCCCACAATCTGTTATGGGCAAAACAAACCTAAAAGTAATGATATACACAGAATAAAAATAGAGTCTGATAAAAAACTTTACTATGCACAAGGTGAATCTAAAGAAACAGAAATTGTAAAGCATGCTATCAAACAAGCTCAAAACAAACATTCACAACATCAAAAAAGGGATAATATAAGTACACTATGCTCAACCACCCAACCAATATAATTGCTACTTTAGCATATAAATCCATAAAAGAAAAATAAATTGAATTACAAGAAACATAGACTATAGTATAACAATTGCAGGAGGTATATCAATATCATTCTCTCAATTCTGGATAAATGTAACAGAAAGACAGAAACAGAAAGAGGAAATATAGAATTGAATAAAGTGCTAGAAAAACTAAAGCTAAAAGACTTATGATGTCTTCTAAATGGGTGTCCTTAAAAGTAAATGTATTTTTCAGTATCACATGAAACTTTTACCAAATATTACCCCATGTTAAGGTATAGAAATATTGCCAACAAATGTAAAGAGTTAGAAATATTAAATATCCTTTATAAACAATTATATAAATAAAAATAGTAACCAATGCCTAAAGCACAAACAAAAATTGTAGACCCAAATAGAGACTTAATAATGAAATCCTATATAACCACCAGATCAAAGAACAAATCATAAAATATCTCAATCATTATATGAAAGAAAATAATAATAAAACAACAATAGCAAATTTTCTAGAAAACAGTTCTGAAGGGAAAATGATATCTCTATAAACATGCATTAACATAATAGAAAAGTAAATACAGAAAACTAAAATAAGACAAAATCAGAAGTATTAAAAATTAGAGGAAAAAGTACTAAACCAGAAATAAAGAAAACTTTAGAGAACTAATAATAATAAATACCTAAAAACAAAACCAGTTCTTTGAAATGACTAGTAAATTGAAATTAGTCAATCTAATTTTAAAATGAGAACAAAAAATGAAATTGATGAAATAATATATGTGCAAGCACAAATGTACAAATATATAACCAGAAGAAATGAAAGAAATTATTGAACCTACTATGCTACTGTAGTTGCGAATACAACAAAATGGATTAATACTTTGAAAAATGTAAAATTTCCAAACTAATAGAGCACTAAATATAGATCTTAAAATAGCACAATATCACAAGAGGAAATAGAATTAGAGGTGGTTTTTTAAAAATTATCAAATAAAAAACCTCTTAGTCCTGATGAGTTCACAAATGGATTCTATGAAATTTAAAGAACAATTAGCACCCACTAAGAAAATTGTTCTCAAAAACAGTGAAATCAGGCACCAGATTCCATTTATAAAAAAAACAAAACAAAAAACATAGTCCTTATAGGGACTATATCAGGGAAATCAGGGAAGGATAAAGTACAGAAGGAGAACTTACAGATCAATATTATAGTTAAACAGAATATAGTGACTCATTCAAGAAATCATTAATCGTGACCAAGTTGAATTTATACCAAGAATGCAAGAATGGCTCCACATTAGGAAAACATTCATCATACTTAATCATGTTAAAAAAAAAACAAAACATCTCAAACTCCACATGATTATCTCAACGGATACAAAAAATTTCTTTGACAAAAATACAATACTAATTTATGCTTTTAAAAAATCCTTATAAAAGTGTAAGCATGGAGGAATCTTTTTTTTTTAATATTATAAAAAGTATCTGTTTAAAACCCAAACAAAAATCATACTCAGTGAGTACATGCTAGAACTTTTTATAAATAAATACAGGTACAAATCAAGGATGTCCATTATCCCTACTATTATTTGACATAAACAATAAAACAAAAGAAAGAAATTAGAGGCATTTAGAACACATAAAGAAGAAATAAAATTATCCCTATTTGCTAATGATAAGATGGTTGATTAACAAAGTTTTATGGAATCAGGAAATCTATTGACACAAGAGTATCAGCAAAGTTGAAGGCCATAAGACAGAAACTCAAAAATCAATATTATTTCTATATAATAATAAAATCAAAGAGGCAATAGTAGGAATACGATTCAAATAATGACAAAATGCATAAAAGATAAAATTAACAAAGCACAAAAATATTAACATAAATTTGATTACAAAATTCTCCTTTAAAAATAAAGAATAAGTTAATAACATAAGGAATAACCAGTATTCATGACATTACTATCAAAGTTAATTTAAGCTATACAAAGTTAACATTAGGCAACACTAATTTTAAAAGGAAAATTTTCTAGATCTTGACAAAATAACAATAAAATTCATTTAGAAAAAATAAAAGGTCTAGAATAATACTTTTAAATCTTTTTGGTTTTAGGACCCCTTTAAACTCTTAAAAACTATTTAGCTTCCCCCTAGACCCCAAGAGTTTTGTTTTATGTGTGTTATACTTATAAATATATACTGTGTCAGAAATTTAAAAAGCCTTTAGGATTATTATGAAAATAGGTTTGATATCACAGATATCCTGAAAGAACTTCAGGAACCACCAGTGGTCCCTGGACCATATTTTGAGAACTGCTGATATAGGAAATTGACGGAAATAATGAAACTATGTAGAAACATGAAGGGACAAAGTACTTCAAGATATCAAACTATATTATAAAGCAGCAGTCATCAAAACATATGGCATTGGTTAAAAAGAGAGGTAGATCAATGGGACAGATTAGTCAAAGGAGAATCAGAAAACATAGAACTCAAGAACCCAATTTAAATATTATAGTTCAATAAACTGGAAAACATAAATTATTTAGCAAGGGATTCCCTATTTAATAAAAACTGCTGGAAAACTGGAAAGTAGTCTTACAGAATTTAGGCTTAGATCAGTACCTTATAAATATTTCACAATACACTCTAATGGTTATATGACTTTTATATTATAGATCATAATATAAAAAATTAAAAGGGAAGTGGAATAGGAGATATATTCATAAACAAACAAGAGATTATATTAGATAAAGTAGATAATTTTGCTCACATGAAATTGAAAAGCAGCTGCACAGAAAAAATAAATGGAGAATAACAAAGGAAGTGGTTGAATGGTTAAAAATGTTTCCTATAAAATTTCTCTGATAAAGGTTTCATATCCAAGATAGGTAAAGAATTAACATATAGATGAACAATTAACAATTGTATTATCTATGTAGGTTCTTATGTATAGATACATATATGTGTATAAACACTAAAAACCATTAGGTAATAGATTAGCCAAAGGATATGGACAAATGATGAATTATATACTATTCACTGCCATATGAAAGCATATTTCAAATTATGACAACCATAATCGTAAAAATAAGAAACCCACAAAAACAAATAACCCTAAAAATCTCCTCACCTTCTAAATCATCAAAGTATTTAATAATTTGGAGAAGCTATGAAACAACAGGTAATAGTTGTACTGATGAACAGCTCTACCAACATTGTATTAATTTGGGATAATGCAAATTAAGTGATTAAAATCCTCAAACCCTTTAATCCTGGGATTCTATTATTAAGATTACCAAAAGGAGGTCATTGATAAGAAAAAAGTTTCCAGGTACACCAAAATATTAATAGCAATACTTTTTATGATAATAAAGAATTGCAAGCAAAGTAAATGTCCAGTGATTAAAGAATGGCTAAATAAATCTTGGTAGTAATTACTGTGCAGTAAGAAATGACTAATGTGTTGAATACAGAGAAACATGGAATGGTTTCCATGAAAAAATGAAGACCTAGCATATTAATAAAACACTTTATAAAACAATGATTAACACAATTTAAATAGAAAGAGTAACCAAAAGAAAAATGTTGCAAATTTATAAAAAATAAGTATGGCTTGAAAAAAAATATTAGAAGCTATTCCCATTCCATATCTTTGAAGAGGTGGGAAGTCCCAAGTTATGGTATACTGAACATATTTTCAGACTTGTTCAAAGTACTGATTAGTTATACTAATTTATTTCCTTTCTTTTTTTCCTTTTTTAATTAAAAAAAAAACTATGTCTTAAGTGGGATGGTTCTATATTAAGTGGAAGAGGAAGGATACTGACAGAAATTATGGTGATGTAAAAGACATCAATAAAAACTTATTTTAAAAGATTAATTTATGGAAGTAGAAACAATAATCAGATTTATCTGAAGGAGCAAAAGGCCAAGAATCTCAAGAATAATAATGAAAAAAGTGAGCAGAAAAAAGACTTTGCAATATAAGATCTCAAACTATGCTACAAAGCAACAATTTGCAAAATAAAGTGGTTTTGGTAAAAAAAAAAAAAAAAAAAACATTCTTTAGTACAACAGATCCATATGCAAAACCAAACAAAACTAGTGGCTTGATGTTCTATGAACCCAGTGACCACAGCTGCTGGGATAACGATTCACTATAAATTGCAGGGAAAAGTGGAGAGAACTACAGTTAAAATTAGATTTATATTAAATTCTCATATATTATGCCAAAATATTCTCAAAATGGACACATGAAAAGATTATACTATACACAAATTTAGAGGAGAAAGAAAAAATTACCTTTCAGATCAATGGATAATAGACTACTTCATGACCAAACAAGTGTAAGAGAGAATCACAATATATTATTTTGATTACATAGAATTAAAGAAGTTTTTAATAAACAAAGGTTTATATAAGCAAATCCAAATTAGCTAACATTGGAAGGAAGACAGTTTAAATTGGCTTTCTCTGATAAAAGTCATATTCAAAATGTATGAGGAAATGATTCAAATGTGTAGGAATAAGGGTCATTACCTGATTGATAAACAGTCTAAGAATATAGATATGAACAAGTAGTTCTCAAGGGAAGATAGCCAAGATGCACATAGCTACGTGAAAAAATGTTCCAAATTGTTAATAATTTTGAGGTTCTACTTCATATCCATTCAAATAAATAAAGCTGACGAAAAAGAAAATGACAATTGTTACATGGACTATGGGAAAACAGGCATACTAATGCAATGCTGGGAGAACTGTCAATAGGAATAATCATTCTAAACAATAATTTGCAACTGTGTCTCAAAAGTTACTAAAATTGTGCATGCCCTTTGACCCAACAATTCTACCACGAAACCCCTACCCCAAAGAGATCAAGTAAAGAGAAAAAATTTCTAAAAGTACAAAAAAAGGAGCTTTTTTTGTGGTGATAAAGAAATAAAAACTAAGGAGATGCTTTCTATCAACTGGCAAATGGCTGAATGAATTGGGGTATATTAATGTAACAGGACACTATTATGCTCTAAGAAATGAAGAAAAATACAGTTTCACAGAGATGCAACAAGAGTTGTATTAACTATGTATAGTGAAGTAAACAGAACCTAGAGAATATCGTATATTTTAACATCAATAGTGTAAAATGAATGAAGAGCTCCTATGAACATCTTTTTGCTCCAGCAAAGATTCCAAATGACTCACGAACACTGCTCACTTAATGACAGATGATGGCTAAAGAATAAAAAGCATATTTTTGGACCTGGGCAATGTAGGAATTTGTTTTGCTTGACTATATATAATATAAGGGGTCCATGAATTTCTTTTTCAGTAGATAGTGTGGGCTGGGAGGAAGAAAAAAAATCTTATTAATTGAAAAAAAATAATAAAGTACACTACATTTTTTTTTAAAAGAATGTGGATTAGAAAAGGTCATTAGATTTGGTAATTAAGAGATTATTTATAATTCTGGAGAGAAGAATTTCATTTCAGTAACAAAACTGAAAGCAATATTAAAGAGAATTTACAAGAGGGTAAGAAGAGAAGTGGAATTACTCCTAAGTTTGGTTACAAAAGGAAGGAGAGATATTGAATGATGAGGATGAATGATCAAATGAGGGTTTAAAGATGAATAGGGAAACAATAGACAGTGATAAATGAAATTAGTAAAAGAACGGGAATGCTGTATCTTCCTTCAAAATCCAGGTGAAATACTTTCTAAATGAAGTGTTTCCTGATCCCTTCTACAGCTGGTGCCCTCTTTCACCAACTACATTATATTTAGCTACTTTGTATTTATACTTTTTATATTTATTCCATATAGTCTTAGTCTGTATTTGTTTTCTTCACCTTTGGAAGGTAATTTCTTTTGGAGTAGGGATTGTTTTATTCTTTGAATTTGAAACCCAAACATCTAACATAGCATTTGACAAGTAGTAGGTTTTTAATAAAATCTTAATTGACTGATTTACTGATCATTCTTACCATTTTGGTTGACAAAATAGGAGTTAGGAGCATGACATAGAATTGACATAATTGAGAAATAACTGAATTTGATTCAGAAGCTCAAAGTTCAAAGTATATATTACTTTATTAATTTAGATAAAATTATATGTTCCTGAAACAAGGTTTAAGGTTAGCTTTAAACCAGTATATCAAAATAGATTTCTAACCTGACAGATAAATTAATTCTTTGACACTTCTGTACAGAACAACTCAATAAATACTTTTAAGAAAAAGATAAGACATACTTTTTCAATCAAATAGGTAGGGCCATCAGTTTTTCCTGTTTTTCAGTTCTAAATATATCATTCAGGATATTTTATAACTGGAAAAATAACAAAAAAAGGAAATTCAAATGATGAAAAAATTCTGAAAAGTAATGTGTAAGCCACAGTGATAATGAAAATATAGAGGTAGTTTAATAAGCCCAACAAATGTTTGAAAAATAATTTACCATATGAATTTTCATATTTCAAGCAGCTGGCCTACTTGCCTTTGTTGTTTTGATTACAACAACCCAGTGGTATCTGCACATTAATTAAGAGACATAGATTATATACACAAGCATACAAAATTATCTTGGACTCATTTCAATAGTTTTTTTTACTAAAAACAGGTAAATAGAAAAAAAATACTTCAACAATATCAAAACTGGAAAGTCAAAAATCATAAAAATTTCCCATGTAATGGATATGTTATTTCACATCTGTCCTGGGAAGGTAAAATTCATAAAAACATAAAGGAAAACCTAACAGAGATGAGACTGTTCTAAAATTATATTTTGAAAACACCATACTTAGTTTAAAAAAATCTAGAAGTTGCATTCTTTTTCTTCTAAAGAAAGATTTGCTAAGTGTTTCAAAATATGTCATCTATTTAAGAATGGTTTTTACAAGTCTTTCTTGTAAATAATGAGGGTTTCTTTTCTCTCAGGGGAACAATTTCTACTTCAGTGTTTCTAAGAACACACCAAGTTAAAATTGCATAAAATAGATTTTCTCACAGTTGGGGGGAGTACAAAATACCACATATAGGGAACCAGACAGCTAAGGGGTCAAAACATTACACTTCCAGGTCAGGTTTCTGGTTGCAATTAAGTAAAATTCCTAAAAAACTTTTCTAAGGAAATCATATTTCTTTTCTGTTCTTTTTCAGTCCTTGTATCCTTAATTCCCTTTAGCAGCATGTTATCTACTTAGAAATATATATACACACATATATTAAATACATCTTCTCCCACCAGCACAAATAAATAAACAAATCACATGCACCAAGCTTTAGAAGTAAAAATTGATTTTAAAAATAAATAAATTCAAATATCCAGAGCAGTAAGAATCTTATTTTGGAGGTCTTTAGAACTATTTAGACAATTACATAAATTTTTCTTAATTTATATTTGAGTGAAAATAGACTTATTTTCGCCAGAGAATTATCAAATAAGTGATTACTGTTTTTATGATCAAACAATTAAATTTGAATCTGGTTTGAGTTGATATACTTATGAAATGTACTTCTGATAGTATGGCCGAATACTTTCTCAAATCACCAACATAGTAGAATTAATAGTGCCTGAAATATTGTTGAAGATATTTCCATGAGAACTAATTAGGAACTCTTGATGTCTTAAAAGTTTTCACAATAAAGAAAATCACAGTGCATTTCTGAATGTAGGCAATAGGAATATTAACTAACACAAGTAGAGGAGATTCTGCTTTTCATAAGCAATGTAAATTTCTAATAACTAGCATAGAACTGATAAATATAATTATAAATTTTTATAATTTTCATCATGAATGTAAAAGCAATGGAAGCTTACTCTTAGCAAGTGAAGGTTTAAATTTGAGGAGTTGCCAAGTGAAAGGTTTTCTGTTCTTTATTAGTATTTTGGTCACAGTGTAAATAAAATTCCTGAAGATAAAGTGTTAGCAAACCTTTGTTGAAGCTTTTTCCTTTAGCAAAATATACCTACATTAATATCTAATAAGTTGCAGTTTACATGAACAATACCTACACAATCATCCCTCTGAATCCTGAGTGTTATATCAAAGGTATGCATAGTTCAGGATTATTCAGTATAACTTTTTCCTTTCACACTTCCTTATAACTTTTAACATTATAATGCTAAACATTATTATTTAATTAAAGTGTGTCAACTAATCTATCTTTATTTTAATCTGGAAAAGATATCATTATTAATAATAATTAAAGATGAATGAATAATTTTAATTAATGAAAGACATTTGGATATTAGAGATGTCAGGGTTAAGTGAAGCCAAAGACAGGAAAAAAAATTCTGGGTGTTATTAGTGAGTATCTCTCTTCTCTGTCTTTGTCTTTGTCTCTGTCTCTGTCTGTCTATGTCTCTCTATCTCTGTCTCTATCTGTCTCTATCTTTTCTGTCTCTGTCTCTCTCTCTCCCTCTCCCTCTCTTCTCCCCTCCCTCTTTCTCTCTCCTCCCCTCCCTCTTTCTCTCTTTCCCCCACTCTCTCCCTCCTTTCCCTTCTTTCCCTTCTCCCCTCCCTCCATCCTCTTCCTCCTCCTTCTCTTCCTCCGCCTCCTCCTCCTCCTCCTCCTCCTCCTTGTTTTCTCTCTCTCTCTCTCTCTGTCTCTCTCTGTCTCTCTCTCTCTCTCTCTCTCTCTCTCTCTCTCTCTCTCTCTCTCTCTGTCTCTCTCTGTCTCTCTCTCTCTCTCTCTCTCTCTCTCTGTCTCTCTCTCTGTCTCTCTCTCTGTCTCTGTCTCTCTTTCTCTCCCCCACTCCCCAGTGGAGTAAAACAGGGAAAACAAAAAAGGAGAATCCCTATAATATTATTTTTCATCTCTGTCTCCTCTCTGCACTGTTGCCTAAAGAAAGGGTCAATCCCAACCATTGCTAATTGTTATTCTGTTATTTGAATGCCTTAAATACATAAATGCCTTAAATAAATCTTAGTCTACAAATGACAATCTTGATGAGATGGAGTTTAAACATTCTTACCACAATATCAGCAATAAAAAATAATAAATGAGTATCCTATATGTACTTAGCACAACCATCACATACTGCAAATTGCAATCTGAAAAAGAAATTAACATGTATACCTATTAGTGAAAAATAATGTTGGAAACAGAGAAGAAAGTATGTCAATGAAATTTCTGTTCTCCTGGATAACAGTATCATTTGCCCATGGAAATGAAGAAAAAGAAGAGCTTGTCACATTGGGGAAAGAGCCATTGGAATCAGGAGCTTGAGTTTGTGTCTTAGGTCTGCCACTTATTATCCATGGGTCAATTAGGCAACTCATTCAAACTTTCTTCCGTACTCACTTACAAAATAACAGGTTTGGACTAGAGGCCACTAAAGGTTCCATAACTTCTAAATCTATGACCTTAAGACTTTTGGCTCTGGGTCCTTAGAAGAGATGGGGCTCAGAGTGGGTTTGTATCTTTTAGAATTGCCTCTTTTCCTTCTGCTACTGAAACTCTACTGCCTTGTGTTAGAATTATTTATGAAAATTCTATCACATGTGTGATGAATAAAGTTATTTTATGTGCTTTTGTTCATTTGCTAATTAATGGCTGGAATGGAATTTTCCATCTCCTACCATCCAGATCTATTGAAATTCCTCCTTTCCTTTAAGATATAGGAAAGATATAACTTTAGGTATCACTTCTTCCATGCCTTCCTGAGCACATCGACTCCCTTGAATGACAATTATTTGTGTGTCATTCTCCTTTATTAAACTATAAGATGCTTAAGCCCAAAGCTCACTCATCCATATTTTTATTCCTAGCACCTATCATGTAGTTTGTACATAGTAAGCACTTAAGTAATATTTGCTGGATTCTCATAAGTTCATATATGGTCATCACATGGTCTTCCTGACAAGGAAAAGAATTCAAAGGAAGAGGATCACATTATGTTATTAATACTATTGGCAAGCACTAGTGGTATTACAGAGCCTTCCTCTGTGTAATGGACACAAAACTCCTGAGAAAAGAAAAGTATTGGCCAAGAAAAATTGTTCCCTTTGCGTCTTGGCATTCTACAAATGATAAGAATATATCACCTATGGGAAAAGGTCACTGATTTATAAGTGGGCAAGACAAACAGTATATACTAACGTCCCTAATTAGCTGTAATCCCTAAACCACAGGAGAGGTCACCACCTTCAGGACCTTTGCCAAGTCTCTACTTAGGGAAAACGTGTCTCTCTGGGGTCACACTACCCACACACATATACAGAGTATGAGAGCTGAGCAAATGAACCAAACACAAAGCTAACACCCAAGGGGATGTCATTCCTGGCACCTTGGGAAGAACCGCCGCTTTCAGTTGTTGCCATAAGTCAGTCCCGGTTTCTTTCTTCTGTGTAATGGAAAAACTTAGGAAACATGTTCAGTCTATTAGTATTCAAATGGAAAACAAAAAGGTTCATCAGAAAATAAACCGTTAAGATATATAATATGCTAATACATATACATGCACACATGTATACATAAAATGAGTCTGTTTTCTTTAGTAAATAAACTTTAAGGTAAGGTCTCCTATCTACTCCTCCCACAGTTAAAGTGGGAATACCAGTTCTACCTGACCCTTCAAATGATTGTTTTGGGAATGTAGACTATAAATAACTTGTAATCTGTAAAAGGGTAAGGCTAACAGCCAACTAGGGCAACTCAAATAAAACAACACCATAAGTTTTCCAAATCAGCACACAATGACAAAGATCTTCATAAAAGTCCCAGAGGGATAAAGTAAAACATGTTTTGAACTTCCTCTATCAGCAAATACAGAAACTTGAAGAAGGAAAGTTTAGATGTAAATGTGAGCAAGCAAACTGAAAAGATAATAAAATTGATGTTGCATCACTTTAGAAGCTCCAATGGAATTTGCATTGTAAACTAAAATCAAACAATGGGAAGCTTAGGCTTTGCATTATGAGAGAAATAAAGTTTTCAATGATTTTCTGAAATTCTAAAACAAAACAAAAACAAAAAGTACAACCAAAAAAAAAAAAAAAAAAAAAACCAGACCAACAAAAACTATCTGCTGATTATAAATAAGATTCAAAAAGATCATTCTGACAAAGCATATATTGATATACAGAGTTTTCCACATGGTTTAAATTGAAGCTCTACAATAATTGCATTGGTGAACAAGATTTTCCTGGATGTGAAGCTATTTTATATTACATTTTCTATGTATCCTACAAAATTATAAAATAATAGCTATCCAGTATCCATATACATACACATATCCTTAACACACACACATACTCTCTCTCTGTCTCGCTCTCTCTGTCTCTGTCTCTGTCTCTCTCTCTCTCTCTCTCTCTTTGAACCATTTTCTGAAAAGACAATGACCATATTGCATTTTTATAAAGACTGACACCCTTGATGATTGGTACTAGGACTCTTGTATGGCTTGCCTTTGCTTTATTTCTAGCAATTTCCATTAACATATTATATATTCTTGATTTTTCTTAGATAACATGAATTCACAATTAGTAGTTTTGCTGACTACTCATGAAATATTAAATTTGGAAAGAACTAGAAATAAAGCAAAGGCAAACAAGGTAATAAATAAATGACTATGTATATATATATATATATATATATATATATATATATGTGTGTGTGTGTGTGTGTGTGTGTGTGTATGTGTGTGTGTGTGTGTGTACCACACACACACACACACACACACACACGCAAGGTCATGGGTGTAAAATCAAGATAATGAGTTCTGTTTTGTTTATGTTGAGTTTAAATGTCAATTAGACATCCAGTTTAAGATATCTGAAAGGCAGTTAGTATTACCAGATTGGAAGTCAGCAGAGAATAAGAAGTATAGGCAGATTAGAGAATCATTAACACAGAGATAGTAATTAAAACCATGGGAGCTGATGAGACCACCAAGTGAGATAATATGTAGGGAGAAGAGAAAAGGGCCCAGGACAGTAGCCTGAGGGACCTATGGTTAGAGGGGCCCTCTCACACATTTCCAGAAGCTGACTCACCAAACCTCTACAAACTGGTAGTAGGCTGAGGATACTGTGTATGCTCTAAGAACTGGACTCTCCTAGGACAATCCCATGCAAGTCCTCTGGAAAATGAAACACAACTTCTTAAAAGAACTTTTATATTGAATGGAATCCAAATAGGGAAATTTTATCCTTGGATTTTGGGAAATTTGGGAGGGCTTTCTGGAAGGGATAATGTCTGAGGACCTTTTTAGGATGATAAGTCAACAGAAGGGAAAGGATATCATTTTAGACATGCAGAAAGAGAATAATACTGTGAAGACCATGTATTTTAAAATCAGCCGGAGTCAGGAATTCAGGTTAGGGGAAAATAGTCAGTCTTTATTCTCAGTGAAGAAAGATTGGAGGTGGAAGGGAATCGGCGATAGCAATGTGTGCAGCTGGGTCAAGAAGCTAGCTAGACCAGCAGCCACACGACCAGCAGTTACGAGCATAGAACCCAGGCTCAATCTCTCTCAGCCTCTCTTCCTGTCTCTCTGCCTCCACTCACCAAAATCATCATTTCCTATACAACACATCAGGACTTGCACAGAGAGTGGGCGGGGGCCATTCTTTATCCAAGCATGTATATTAAAAGAGTATAGTCCAATTACTATTTAGCCTCACGTGCTTGGGACCTCAGTGCATCAACTCAAGCCTCAGCCCATTACATAACACTAGCAAAAACACAGCGAAAGGAAACTACATTGTACATGAGGGACACAGAATATATGGTTTTCCTGTAGAACATAGAATACATGGAAAAGAGACAAGGAAAGGGGAAAGGAACAAGTGTTTATTATTTAAGTGTATTATTATTTTAGAGTGCACTAAGCACTCTAAAAATATTATCTCATACCTCATATCAAAAGTAGATGACATGGCTGATAATTTGAATATTGGGCAAAAGAGTTTGCATTAGAGTTAGAGGCTATTCATGGTATCATAGTCCACTAAACCTAGAGTAAGAATATATTCAAATCTGGCCTCAGACACTGGCTGTGTGACTTGGGACAAGTGATTTACTTTCTGCCTCAGTTTTCTCAATTGTAAAGTTTAGATAATAATAGTACCTACCTTTTAGGATTGTTGTGACTGCCTTGCATAAAATAGCGCTTAATAAATGCTTTTGTTCCTTCCTTGATTCAGAAAGCCCAGAAGCAATGCAGTGTAGAGGCAGGGGCAAGGGGCTGGATTTCAAGGTCTCAATTCTACTATCAGCTCTAGCATTAACTTATGTGACTTGGGGCATATTGTTTAACCTCCTATCTTGGTTTCAATTTTCTTTATTGTAAAAGGAAAGGATCGGACAAGATGATCTCAAGGTCTGTTCTAAGTCTGACCATCTAAGAGATTGTCTACAGCTTCTCTTCCCCTGCCTGGAAGGCCACAGATCTTTTTTTTTGACTGGTGCTAGTAAAGTTCCTTACATGTAGTTTATGCCTATTAGATATTCACTGAACTGAAAAGATTTCTACAGTAAAAGGAAATTTAAGGGAGTTTGTAATTTGAATATAACTACTTGATCAGCAATTTTTTCTTATCTAGTCTGTAAGAAAACAGAAGAACAACACTTGGAAAATTAGGGTGGAGTTTTAGAGTAAATTCTAAGTGCATTGTGTCAAAATAGGTTATATGAAGAAGAGGGAACTCAAGAGAGAAAAGCTTTTCTTCTAAAATTTAAATAGAAAAACATATCATTTTCATTAAGCTGGAAAAACAAAGAAAAACCAAAATAAACACTACATATACAAATTTGCTCATTAGTCAAGACAACAGGGGAGAAGGGTTTACAATAAAGCTTATGTCTGAAGAACAAATGAAAGCTTATTTTGGCAGGTACTTTATATCAGCTGTTTGGGAAGGGAGGGAAAAATTTCACAGACAGAAGGAAGAATAGGAAGAACTTGCTTGTTTTGGCTATTCCTTCCCATTTTTTCCAACATTCTCTGTCCGCTCTCATCTTGGTTATAACACCCACAGATTTCCTAACATGGTGGTATTGTGCCCCACCAGAGAATGCTGTGTGGGTGTAAATAAACCAGAGAGGAAGCCTGGTATTTTGGAACTTGAAATTCACATAAGATACTTTTGGTGACACAGAATAGAAGACTGAATAAAATACCACCAACTTTGAATGGTATATTACATTTAAAAGTTGAGCTTACAGAAAATACCAAGATTAAGTCCAACTTCTCTCTCAGAAAGAATCCTGCAAAATTTAATTTCGTTTATACAAGTTTTCAAGGGAGTACATAGGTTTAATGAAGAAAAGTGTAAGAAGAGAATAGGATGTTATTTAACATCACTTTATTGTTTTCTTTTATCTTCATTACTATTTAAATGACCTATTAGTCACATCAAAACAGCATAGAAATTATATGACAAGAATTGTAATGCTGAAGAAATTGAGACAAGATAGAAATTAGAGAGTATTTAATAATTTATTTAAAAGGGAGAGATTTGCTGGGACCAAATGGATCCATGGTTTGGTCCCAGGGTGGAATGAGACTATCGTCTCCAAGAATCCAGCCAACAATGTGATTTCTCAATGACCTATTATACACGGCTCAGAGGCAGGGGCAAAGTCAGGGAGCTGAGAGAGGGAATGGGACTCTGACAGGGTGGGATTAGTCACTGGAGATGGGATGACATAGGAGATGGGAAGACCTAATGGGCAGAGTAACACCACAGTTGGGAGAGATGTCTTGATAAGACTATATCTGACAATCCGATAGCTTGGGATGGGGAGAGGCTTTCTGATATTCTAAAACATAAGATCTTTTATCCTTATCAAATATTCTGATAAAGAGGGAGGAGAAGTTTTGCAGGAGTGAGCTTTGAGCTGATAATTATAAACTGAAGCAAACAATTAGAGAAACTGATTTAGGACTAGGTCAGGATAATTAGGGAAACTGAGTCAGGACATTAAAAGAGAACTGTGGCATAACAGAATTATGACCAAAAGATAATTTTCTATTTTTCTTCTCTATACATATGTTTAGAAAACAATGATGAGTTTTAGAATTTAAAAGCAAAAATAAAGGCTAACAAGTTAGTTTAAATTCTCATTACACATTTCAGATTTTTAAATAGGTTTTACATTATTTAGTTTAAAAATCAGCCATTGATTTCTTCAACAAAGAGAAGATCTAACTTAGTTTCAATTGATCAAGGATGGACAGAAGCAGCTACACCCAAAGAAAGAACACTAGGAAATGAATGTAAACTGCTTGTATTTTTGTTCTTCTTCCCGGGTTATTTATGCCTTCTAAATCCTATTCTCCCTGAGCAACAAGAGAATAGTTCGGTTCTGCACATATATATTGTACCTAGGGTATACTGTAACCTATTTAACATGTATAGAACTGCTTGCCATCTGGGGGAGAGGGTGGAAGGAGGGAGGGGAAAAATCGGAACAGAAGTGAGTGCAAGGGATAATGTAAAAAATTACCGTGGCATGGGTTCTGTCAATAAAAAGTTATTTTAAAAAATCAGCCATTGCTGTATTTGTGTGTGTGTGTGTGTGTGTGTGTGTGTGTGTGTGTATGTGTGTGTGTGCGTGTGTACACATAGACTCTTGGTTTAGTGGAAAAACCAGGAGGGAAAAACTGTCCTTTATAGAATGATTCATGCTCTTTTCTTTTTTGAGAGTTAGGAGTTCTTAACCATAGGTGTATGAATAAAAAAACCCAATTTTTTATTTCAATATAATTGCCTTCCTTTACAATTTTATGTATTTTATTTTGTGCATTTAAAATATTATTGGAAGAGATGCATAGGCTTCACCAGAATGCCAAAGAAATCTGTGACATACACAAAAAGGTTAAGAACCCTGATGAGATAATAGTGCTGGCCTTGGTGTCAGGAAAATCTAAGTTTGAATTCTGTCTCATATACTGAGAAACTGTATGATTTAGGGAAGTAATTTAATTGCTCTGAGCCACTGTTTTGTCATCTGTAAAATGGGACTATGAAAATATTAGTAATTATATAAAGGAAAAGGAAAACTCAGTGGAGAGGAAGATTTTCAAACATAACCTGTTTAAGAGTAAAAGAAAAAAAATTTCAAAAAGTTTATTATTAGTCTTTTATTTTCTAAAGAAAAATAAGGTATAGTTTTTACTTTACTTTCTAAAAAACCTCATAATCTCAACTCATATAAAATATCTTCTTATAATATCTGCCATTTTTAGAGGAAAAAGTAGCACTGACATAAAACTCACAAATGTATAGTATCAACTATACATATACAAAATATAGATTTTATTTTATGTATTATATGTGATATTTTATATGTGTGTTTATAAAATCTCACATCTAGCAGTTGTGAATAGTTCTAAGTTGTTAAATACTAAATGGCATTATATCTACTCAATAAGATATTTTAAAGATTTCTTATAATCATTTACTGTCACTAAACCCATTGACCCATTTTAGTAAGAGAGAAGAACACCAAGATATACCATGTTAATCATACTACTTTCTCTGGTCATTGGTAGTTTTCTGAAAACTCTAAACACTTCCTTTCTTCCCCATTATTACAGAGTAAATTAAACTTCCCTGAAATCTAATACATTCAGTTTTTAACAAATGAAAATTCATATGACAAATATTTCATGAATATTCAGCAAAATACTAATCGTGACTTCATATTATCTAAGAAAAATCAAGAATATATATTATATTAAGAGAAATTAAATTTGGAAAGAACCACAAATAAAGCAAAGGCAAACAGTAAGGTAAAAAGCAAATGAGCAAGGGCAGCTGTTTGGTGTAGTGGATAGAACACCAGCCCTGAAGTCAGGAGGACATCAGTTCGAATTTGGCCTCAGACACTTAACACTTCCTGGCTGTGTGACCTCAGTCAGGTCACAATCTCTTGAGAGATCTGCTCAGAGTGACAGAGAGGAGACTTGAACACTGGTCCTCCTAACTCTTAACTTAGGGCTCTTTTCACTACACTAGAGTGTCTCTTCAATATAAATGTTTTCCCCCTAGTCAATTTGAAAAGAGAATTTCTTACAAGTATATCATCCAGGGTTCTGACCATTAAATATGAAAATAGAAGGCAATCACATAAATAGTTTTTTTCTAATGAGAACATCAAGAACCAGGAAAAATGTGTAAGAGTAAGAAAATATGCACAAGAATGGCATATTTTATCTGTACATGTTGAATATCTTTTAAGAATTAGTCAATATGGGCAAAAGGGTGAAAATGATTCATGGATAGGTGATAACTGTTAGAAGCACACTGTGCTATCTTAAAGAACAAATTGTTGTTGTTTTCAATTCAATAAGCACTTTTGAAGCACTTACTGTGTTGCTAGGCATTGTATGAAGCTATCTAGATTCTAGAAGAACTGGGGAGGGAATTTCTGATTCAGTAAAGGAAACTGATATAAAAGCAGGATATTGTGACTTTTTTGTCAAATTAACTAGACTGTATCTATAATCAATAACTACCAGTGAGGAAACAAATTCTAATAAGGTAAATTAATAACTGCTCTGAAATTAAAACGTTAGAGAGATATCTGGGGTAGTGAAAAATCAAATGACCATCCTTAGGGCCATAGGGCCAGTAGGAACAGAGGCAAAAAGCTGAAAACAGCCAATTTGTCTTTCATAGATTACCATAGGTTACTTTATAAAGTAGGTCTGCATTAGAAATACTTGCATTAAGGAAGAAATTGAAGATTTATTAGAAGGTTCAGTTTTTATTTCTTCATTCAGGTCTCCTATTGCTCAGTTTCATCAGAGAATTTATATCTGTACTTGATCATATTGTCTTGAAAACAAGCTTTTACTGCATCTTTTCATCCCTACTAACACATCATTTCTTCTGCCACAGGCTAAACTCCTTGAAAAGGCCATCCACAATACATGCCTACATGTTTTCTCCACTCACTCCGATATTCATCCCTTATAATCCATCTTCCAATTTCTTAATTCCACTAAAACCAATCTCTCTAAAGTTACCAATGATCTCCACGTTGCCAAGCCTTCATTTTCCTTGGCCTCTCTGCAGCCTTTGACACTTCTCTTTGATAGCCTCTCTTCTCTAAGTTTCCAGCTCATTACTCTACTGTGGTTCCCTGGCTAGCTGACTGCTCCTTTTCTGCCTCGTTTCCTGGAGCTTCATTCAGACCATGCCCTCTAACTGTAGAGGGCCCACAGGATTCTGCCCTGAAACTTCTTCTTTATCTCTATTACTTCACTTGGCAATCTCAGTAGCTCCCATGGATTTAATTACCATATTTGTGCTGATGATTTTCAAATCTGCCCAGCCTGCTGAAAACTCTCTTTTGACTTCCAGTCTTGCATCTCCAATATGCCCCAAACAGAACTCATGCTTTTCTCGAACCCTATCCATAATTCCACTTTTCTCATTGTGGAGCACACCACCATTCTCAAAACTTAAGAGTCATCCTGGATTCTACATTATGTCTTATCCCAATATCCAATCTGTTGTCAAGGCCAATCAAATTTCACATTTGCAACATCTCTTGAATAAGCCCCATTCTCTCTTCTGATAATAATACCCCATTCTGAGTGTATATCTTCATCTTTTGACTACTGCAATAGTCTCTCCCTATTCTAATACTTTTTTTGTTTGAGTTGATTTGCACAAAATGACTAATATGAAAATGTTTCACATAATTGTACATGCATAATCTATATCTGACTGTTTACTCTCTCAGGGAGTGGGGAGGGAGAAAGGGATAGAATACGGAATTCAAAACCTTTTTTAAAAGTTTAAAAATTGAGCATGTAATTGGAGGGAAAATTATATATATATATATGTGTGTGTATGTGTAGATATACAAATATGTATATTGTATGTATATACATACAATATATATATTGTATGTATATACATACAATATATATATAGTATATATACATATCTGTATATATCTATGTGTGTATATATATATATATATATATATATATATATATATGTAAAGAAAATATACATACATGAATGAATCAATAGAATGAAAGACTTTCCTTTGGAGTAAACTTCTGGAGGGTCAGAACTTGGGAATAGTTGAAGGGAATACAAAAACTCTCCTATTCTAAGGCTCGTGAGATTTTAGATTTAGAGCTAAAAAGAACACTAGAGGTGATGAATGAAAGAATGAAAAAGCATTTTAAAGTGCTTATTATCTGCCACTGTTTTGCATGCTATAGATATAAAAGACAATCCCTATTCTCAATAATTCTCAAGAGTATGATTCTAATTGAGGGAGTTCAATCACAGGATAACCCAAAAGCTCCTAAAGGCCTGTGACTTATTAGCAGGGTGGATGACAATGTTTGGGACATCTGTGGGACAGAAAGTAGTGCCTAAGGACCTAGTTGTGGGGGGATGAGGGGAGAAGAGGGTATATATCAGCAGGTCAGACAGTAAGGTATGAAAAACCTTAGGACGCACTGGCAGGGAAGATAATCCTCTATCTCATTAGAAGTATCATAGTTGGCTAATTCTCTCTTTTATCCAAATGTCCCAGGAGAAGCCATATCTTCTCCATGACAACTACTAATGGGAAATAGAAAGTGGATCTGAGGATCTACGTGAGTAGGGATATTGTGGATTCCTTCCTATAATGGGGATAAAGATAAGCAGTCAGGATGGAAATAAAATAAAGGGATATTGTCAGAAGATTGGGAAAATAGGGTGCTCTGTGACATTTCCTCTGCCAAGTTCTCTAGCTCCCCAAAAGGTGCCAGGTGAGCCAAGGAAACATTTCTTTTAGGAAAGGAAACAAAAATCATAGATTTTTAAATGTATTTGTTAAAAACTTAAATACAAAATAGAAAAAAAACCTGTCATATGCACAGTAGAACATGAGGATCAGAATATATAACAATAAATTTTCTTTTCAACAAAGCATATATACTAATAGAAGACACTGTATTCAGAACTGTCCATCTTTTCTTTCCTTCCTTGTAGGTTTTCTTTTGTTCTCTGCTGTGCACTTCTTACTTCATTCTTTTTTGCCCCTTTCTTCCCCCCACTTTCCCCAGGCTGGTTACAGTTAAGCACAAATATATTTATGTATGCACATATAAAACACACACATTCATTTAAAACAATATTTGTATGGCTTACATATAATGTACATTTCTCTCTTCAATGAATCTTTAAGTTTAACTTTGAATGGAGTAAATACATATTTATTCATTTTTTTATCTGAGATCAATGATTACTAGCCTTACTTTTTTTTTCTAATAAATTCTACTCCTGATCCTTACTATGTTTTTCTATATCTCTTATTTTTATTCTTGCTAACTGTTTAGTTCTACTACTTAACTTGCCTTGCCATTATATAACCTTCCTTCACCGAAGGGTCCCTCCCTTATCTCCTCCCTCTACCCTTCCTCCCTCTCTTTATCCCTACATTAATCTACAACCCTTATCCTATTCCTTTAATATATACACTCTTCTTATCCTATTTCCTCCATCTCTTATTTCCTTATAGATTTTGGAAGTTATTATACCCTTCTTGAGAAGTTATATATTTCTATATATATATATATTATATATATATACACACACATATATTTCAGAATACTAACCCTCCTCCCTCATTTAATTCCTCTATGTTGTTATTGCTTTTGCACTTTATTTATATAGCATAATTAAGTTTTTATGAATCTAACTACACATTATAATCTGAAGAATAAGCATTTTTATTGGCTTTCCCTATATAGATTATTAGGCTAAACTTTCTTGATTATGGTTGAGTTTTAAGTATGACTAGCTCATCTTAGAAATCCAACAATATTCTAGGTCTTTATGATACCTGCACAATATCGTCCTCAAACATCAACATTTGAAGGAGTAATTTATTTACAGGGAGTCCATCTTCAACTTAAATGCTTTACAAGTGGTAAGGGCCTTTGGTAAGTCTATGTCTGTTTTATGTCTCAACTAATATTAATGATCAGAGGATCAATGGACAAAGTTTTTTTTTTTTATCAAAGCAAAGCAATTATACAAATTCAAAGGACTTATATTCTAATAGGAGGAGACAACAAACACCAGAGCAATTAGCTACAGTTAGCTAGAGAGGCTCAGGGATCTTAAGGGTGAAGTGACAAGGTAGATGGTGATATATTTTCTTTTTTTTATTTCTTTTTAATTTAATAGCCTTTTATTTACAGGTTATATGCATGGGTAACTTTACAGCATCTTGTTCCAATTTTTCACCTCTTACCCCCCACTCTCTCCTCTAGATGGCAGGATGACCAGTAGATGTTAAATACATTAAAATATAAATTAGATACACAATAAGTATACATGACCAAAACGTTATTTTGCTGTACAAAAAGAATCAGACTCTGAAATATTGTACAATTAGCTTGTGAAGGAAATCAAAAATGCAGGTGGGCATAAATATAGGGATTGGGAATTCAACGTAATGGTTTTTAGTTGATATATTTTCTTTAGTGTAATTTCTGCTGATAAAATTTTATCTGTTGTGCTATTTGAAGGTGCCAGGACTTTGTTGGTGAGAACTTTTATTTCCCCCTGGCTTTTCAGTAATTTTGGCTTCGAAAGGGGAAAGCTGTAACACCCGCAGAAACTGTTGAAGGTTTAATCTCTACAAGAATTTTTCCCTTGGATGATAACTATAATAATTGGACTGGAATCAGGGCTAATAGTGGGGGTGAGGGTGGGAGGGTAACTGCTTTTCCTGGTACTCTTCAACTTAACAGTCCAAAGGTCACCATTGGGCTACTGCTGGTATTGATAATGACACAAATATCAGCCCCCTTTTTTTTAAGATTAATAATCATTGGAGATTGATTAATTTATACATGGAAAACACTTGGCTAGATGACAGCTTTTAAGGAGGTTCTTTGTATTAGAGGAGAACTTTGCTGCAGAAACATCAAATAATTGACATGGCATAGATAAAAGTGATGCGCAAAATATAATTGTTATAGCTTTGTAAAAGGAAATATAGTTCTTTTTAAGGAGGAATTTCCCAAGAAGATAACACTTTTGATTTTATGTTCAACTGATAATTAGACATTTTGTTTGATCTCTGAACCTTGTTAATTCACATTTAAAAGATAAAAGCAATATAACACTTTTTACTCCTAAGATTTCTTATGAATTATAGGCACATTGCAAAACATCAAAATTTTGTCTCAATTCTAAAATGCCCTCTATATTAACAAATTCCTTAATTTGTAAATCGTTTTTCCTCTCAATTTCAAAGTAAAAATTTATATACATACATATGAATGTATAAATTCTCTTCAGAGGAATTGAGTATAACATGTTGAATTTTCTTTCATGCTTTCCCATTTCATTATGACACCAAGAAAACTTCAGCCAATGTATAAAAAAGATATTGAAAGTTTAGTGGATTTGTGGCCTTATCCATTCTTTATTGAAATCCAAGAAGCAACTCATCCATGTCTTTTCACTTATTTTAAAATTGCATTTTATTTTCTATTCTAAATTCTCTTCTTCTGCTTTCCCTCCTATCCAACTAAAAAGAAAAATGAATCTCAAGACAAATATGTAAAACAAATTTTTGCATTAGTCATTTACAAAAAAAAAAAGTTTCAATTTGAGTCTTAGTCAATCTGCTCTTCATCTGGAGACAAATAGCATGCTTCATCATGAGTCCTTTGGAATTATAAATGGTCATTGCATTAAGAATTCCTAAGTCTTTCAAAATATGCTATCTTTACATTATTGTTGTTATAATTTGTTTCCCTAGTTCTGCTCACTTCTCTTTATATCATTTCACACAAATTTCCCAGGTAATCCTTTCATAATTTCTTACAGCATAATAGTATTCTATCATATTCATGTACTGTAACTTGTTAAGCCATTCTCCAATAGATGGACATCTGTTCAAATTTCTAATTGCCACATAAAAAAAGCAACTATAAATATTTTTGTATATATAAGTCCTTTTATTCTTTCTTTGATCTCTTTGGGTTATAAGTCTAGCGGAGGTATTAACTGGGTCAAAGAATTTGTACCATTTAAATGCTTTAGAGACATAGTTCCAAATTGCTTTTTCAAATGGCCCAGAATGGTTCACAGCTTCACTAACATTATACCTGTTTTCCCTCAACCCCCTCCAGCATGTGTCATCTTTATCATCCATAGAATTCTTTAAATTTTCATTTTTCTAATTATTAGTAATTTAGAATACTTTTCATATATCTATTATGTTTTGGATTTCTTCCTCTGAAAATAGCCTATTCATATTCTTTGCTCATTTACCAATGGGGAACCTCTCACTGTAAATTTGACTCTATCCTTACATATTTTTAAAATGAGAACTTTATCAGAGAAACTTGCTGTGAAAATTTTTCCCTAATTTCCAGCTTTTGCTCTAGTTTTAGATGCCCTGGTTTGTTTGTTCAAAAACTTTTTAATATTATGCAATTACAATTATCTATTTTATCTCCTATGAACCCGTCTGTGCTTTATTTTGTTATGAATTCTTCTCCCGTTGATATATCTATTAGGTAATTTCTTTTGTGCTTGATTAATTTGTTTCTAATATAAACCTTTATATCTACATCATACTCCTATTTTTGACCTTATATTAATCTACAGTATTAGGTATTAGTCCAGCCTTGGTTTCTATTTCCCACTTTTCCAAGAGGTTTGCCAAATGATTTCTTGCACTCCAAACTGAAATCTTTGGGTTATTCTCACACTAGTTTATTGTGCTCATTTGCTTTTCTACATTAGGGCTTCTTAAATTTTTCCATTTGTGATCATTTTCACCCAAGAAATTTTTATGTGACTCTTGTCTTGAATCTGGGTCAAAATGTGTCTAGCAGCATTTGTACATGAACAGCATGAAGTGGCATGTTGTGTGTTCAGAACCAGGCTGTCATGAAGCCATGCAATGCAACATGGATAAGTGCTGCCAGAAACACCTCGGGTTCATTATACTTTTGATTTTGAATTAATTTTTGGTCTTTGCATTCAGAAATCTCTGTTGACAGAGTTTTTATAACCCCCACATTCATTTATACGACCTCATATAGGGATCCTTGTATACCTAATATGTTCCACTAATCAATCTTTCTTAACCAGTACCAAGTTATTTTGACAATTACAGTTTTATAATATGGTTTGAGATTTGGTACTTTTAGGACACCTTCTTTCCCATTTTTAAAAATGTATTTATATTCTTGAACTTTTGTTCTTCTAGCTGAATTCTATTATTCTATTAGTTTTTCTTGTCTAGAACTATAAAGCAATTCTGATAGTTTGATTGATGTCATACCAAGTAAATAAATTTTGGTATTTTCATTTGTATTATGTTGGCTTGACCTACCCATGAACAAATAATATTTCTCTAATTATTTAGATCTGTCTTTATGAAAAATGTGTGTTTTGCAATTGTAGGTCACATGGTTCTTATAGTTACAGTAGGCAGACTCTCACATATTTTATATTGTCCACACTTATATGAAAAGGAATTTCTCTATCTTTTGCTGATAAACAGAAATCAAAATGACTTGTGTGGGTCTATGTTATATGTCAAAATTTTATTGAAATAGTTAATCTTTTCAATTACTTTTTTAAAATAGTTGACTCCCCAGGGTTCTCTAAGTAAACCATCATATCATCTGCAAAAAGTAATAGTTTTGTTTCCTCACTTTTAAATGAGAAAATAAATTTCTTAAAATTGAAATTACTTCCATTTTTTCATCTTATTGCTATAGCTAACATTTTCAGTATAATATTCAGTGGTACTAGCGATAATGGATATTCTAGCTAAACTCCTAATGTTATTGGAAAGCTTTGTATAGCTGTTTAGCCATTTCGGTCATGACTCATCTGGGGTTTTCTTGGCAAAGATACTGGAGTGGTTTGGTGTAATGTCCAGGCTAGCTCTCTGGTGGGCCTGGGGATCAGCCTGAGGCCTTGGGCTTAGTAAAGGAGTGAAGTGAAGGAGGCAGGAAAGTAGCCATGTGGCTGGTCAAAGATGGAGTCTGGCCTCTGGTCTGAAGCCCGAAGTCTTCTCTGTGGCTAAGATTGCTGTAGCCAAAAAAGCTCTCTGTCACTCCCCTAAATGCCCCAGCACAACTACATCACCATATCACACTGGGCATGTGCAGCTGTAGAACATCACATCACCACATTACCCTAAGTATATGCCAACTAGATCATTACATTACATCACGTATGTGCTTAGAGAACCACTATCTCCCACCGAGTAGGTACTTAATTACAAGTGTCCTGCTGTCTTAGATTCAAGAACACCCTTTCAGAGGTCTGCATTTCCTTTTGGCATTTCTTTCTCCAGTTCATTTTACTGATGGAACTGAAGCAAATAGGGTTAAGTGACTTGCCCAGGATCACACAACTAGTAAATATCCAAGGCCAAATTTAAACTGAAGAAAAGTTTTCCTAACTTCAGGCCTGGTATTCTATTTTACATGTCACCTAGCTGTTGGAAAGACTTCTAGCTCATCTCTATTACAGATTATACAAATTCTTGCTTTTAAGTAGATATTATTCATTTTTTTAAGGAAAGCTCCATTAATTCTTATGCTTTAGGTGGCCCAGGCTGGTCATGTTTTGTGCTACTGTCACCTGGTCTCTGTAGGACCTGCTGGGTTCTCTGGACCCAAGGAACCTAGAGAATCCCTAACTCAGAGAGAGACAGATGACGGATTCTGTGGCTATCGGGAAGCTAGTCTGCCTCACATTATTTGGTTTTAGTGAAATCTGGCTCAAGAAGCAGAAATCCTTTCTTGCCTTGCACATATATAAGAATCTCATAGAAAAAGAACTGTGGATAAATACTATAAACTTCAAAAGATTGCAGAAGGATCCTTTGGAAAAGCCATTAGATCTAAGGAAAATTGTAAATAATATGTTATTAAGGAAATTAACATCTCTAGGGATGTCCAGTAAAGAAAGAAAAGAAATAAGAAAAGATGTTTAAGTGTTACCAAATATGAAGCATCCAACTATTGGTCTATATAGGGAATCATTTGAAGAAAATGGCTCTTTTTACATAGTGATGGATTACTGTGAAGGGATTTATATAAATGAATAAATGCCCAGAAAGGTATGTTGTTTTCAGAAGATCAGGTCGTGGACTGGTTTGTGCATATTTGTTTACTGTTGAAACATGTTCAGGACAAAAAATTTCTTCATCAAGATATAAAGTCATAGGACATTTTTTTTAAACTAAAGGTGATACAGTATAGCTGAGGAACTTCGGAATTGTTAGAGAACTTAATAGTGCCCTTGAGCTAGCTCAGGCTTGCAAAGGAAATTCATATTATTTATCACCTGAAATCTATGAAAACAAATCTTATAATAATAAAAGTGACATTTGGGTTTTAGTTTGTATCTTATATGACACATGTATTTGAAACTGGCAATATTAAAAGCCTGGTACTGAGCATCATCTCTGGATCTTTTTCTTCTGGTTCTTGAATTATTCCTATGATTTCCATTGTCTACTTTCCCATATATTTAAAAGGAATTCTAAGGACAGACTATCAGTCAATTTCATATTGAAGAAAAGTTTTAGAGCCAAATGTTGAAAAATTTTTTGCAACCGAGCTTAATGCAGAATTTAGTCACAGAGCATTTCACAAATTTGGAGCTTATAATATAATATAATATAATATAATATTATATAATATAATATAAAGAAAATGATAAATGTTGGAGGGAATGTGGGAAAACTGGGACACACATTTTTTTCTCCAGTTTTTTGTCAAAACAATTGTTAAAATTTGCATTTTTTTTAAGATTTGTAAAACAATTTCTTCTTTATTTAGCATTTTATTTTCCCCAAGTTACATGTAAAAACAATTCTTAACATTTTCTTTTAAAACTCTTGAGTTCCAGATTCTTTCCCTTCCTTCCTCCCCTGCCTCCTAAAACACAAAGAATGTAAGCAATTCAACATACATGTGTAACCATGCAAAACATTTCCACAATAGTCATGTTGTGAAAGAAAATAAAGACAAAAAAAGCATCCAGAAAAAAATTTTTTAAAATTGTGCTTCAATCTCTATTTAGACACCATTAATTCTTTCTCTTCATATAGAGAGCATCTTCATCATAAGTCCTTTAGAAATGTCTTGGATCATTGTATTTCTGAAAATAGTTGTGTCATTTACAGCTAGTCACCTTTAAATATTGCTATTACATTATACATAACACATTTCACTTTGCATCATCTCATGAAGTCTTGTCGGGTTTTTCCTGAGAGCATCCTGCTCATCATTACTTATGCATAATAGCATTTCATCATCATCACATACCACAATTTATTCAGCCATTCCCCAATTGATGGACATTATGTCAATTTCCAATCCTTTGTCCTCAGAAAAGAGCTCCTATAAATATTTTTATACATAAAGAATCTTTTCTTTTTTCATTTTCTATCTCTTTTGGGATACAGACCTACTAGTGATATTACTAGGTCAAAGGGTATGCATGGTTTTATAGCTCTTTGGGGACAGTTCCAAATTATTCTGCAGAATGGTTGAATCAGTTCATCTCTCCACGAATAGGACATTAATGTCTCATTTTTCCTACATCCCTTCCAACTTGTGTCATTTTCCTTTCCTTTCCTATTACTCAATATAATAGGTATGAGGTAGTACTTTAGAACTGTTTTAATTTATATTACTTTAGTCAATAGTGAGGTAGAACTTTTTTAAAATATGGCTATAGATAGATATGATTAATTCATTTGAAAAATGTTCATATCTTTTGATGGCCTATCAATTCGGGAATGGCTCTTATTTTTATGAATTTGGCTGAATTCTCTATTTGAGAATGAGGTCTTTATCGGAGAAGTTTCCTTCATTTTTTTCATTTTGCTAACTATTTCTCCTGTTTTTCTATTTTCTCTCTCCTTTCACCCTGTCCCTTTTCAAAAGTGTTTTAATTTTAACTATCCCTTCCCCAATCTGTTCTTCCTTTTACTCACTCCCTTCTTCTCTTATCTCCTTCCCATCCCACTTTCCCATACTATAAGACAGATTTCTATATGCAATTGAGTATGCATGTTATTCCCTTTTTGAGCCAATTTTGATAAGAGTAAGTTCACCCAATCTCATTTACCTCTCTCCCTTGCCATTGTAGAAGCTTTTTCTTGCTTCTTTCATGTGTGATAATTAATCCCTTTTTATTTTACCCTTTCCTTTTCCCCCAGTACATTCTTTCACCCCTTAATTTTATCTTTTAGGTATTATCCCTTCACATTCAACTCTCACTTGTACATTTTGTCTAGATAGACTACTTCTAACTTGCTCTAATAATGAAAAAGTTCTTATGTTACAAGTATCTTCCCATGTAGGAATGTTAACTGTTTAACATTATTAAGTACCTTATGATTTCCCTTTCCTGTTTACCTTGTTGTACTTTTCTAGAGTTTTGTATTCAAAATTCAAATCTTCTATTCAACTTTGGTCTTTTGAACAAGAATGTTTAAGAGTGGAGGCAAAGCCAAGATGGCAAAGTGAAGGTAGGGACTGGCCAGATCTCTCCTCTTGAAATACTTTTAATCCCTTGAAATACCATTAAAGGATGACTCTAAATAAATTTTAAAGTGTTAGAACCCACAAAAAGATGGAGTAGAGCAATTATCCAGCTGAATATGGCTTTGAAGGTTGGCGGGAGAGGTCTGCAGTGCAAATAATGTGCAGGCTCTGCCAGTGCAGCAGCCTGGACTCTAGCACACTAGGCTAGGTAGGTCTTGGGATCTCTTATGATGTCCAGGTCTCTCAGTCCCCAAATACCAAAGACAACTTGGAAGGTCACTAGGAAAGGTTTAACACACTAGGGTGTGAGGGGAGCCCCAGAAAACCAGAAATGGGCTTTGGGAGCCACTGAATCAATAGCAGCAGTAGCAGCAACAGCACGGTGGCAACACAAAGGCAGCAACAGCAGTAGCTTCTTGAGATCTCAGTCCACACGTAGGATCTCTGAACATCTGGTCAAAGGGAGATTGCAGGGCTTTCTTTGCTAGCACTGAGGCAGAACTCTCTTGTTTTGTCTATATTCAGAGTCAGGTAGTGGTGCTGGCTCACAGTACAAGTCCCTAGAAAGTTCTCTGGATGCAGCTGCACAAAAACCCTGATGATTAGCACATCTTACCTTCCACCATGGAAATAGTCCTATTTATAACAAAGAATGAAAAGTCAAGTAATAGGCTGGAAAAATGAGCAAACAACACAAAAATATTCTGACCAGAGAAAGTTACTATGTTGACAAGGAAGATCAAAATACACACTCAGGAGCTGATAAGAAAGTCAAAGCTCCAATCCAAAATATCCAAAAGCTCCAATAAAAAATAAGAATTTGCCATTCCCCAACTGATAAGCAATCAAAAGATATGAACACTTTTCAAATGAATTAATCATAGCTATCTATAGCCATATTTTAAAAATGTTCTAATTCACTATTGATTGTAGCAATACAATTAAAACAGTTTTGAATAAAAATAAGGTGATGGAAGAGCTCAAAATCAAGTAAGAAAAGTAAAGGAAAAAACAAGAAGAAAATGAGAGTGAAACAAAAGGAAACACAAAAAGCTAATGAGGAAAATACTTTAAAAAGTAAATTTGGCTTCATGGGAAAGGAGATACAAAAGCTCAGAGGAAAATAAGCACTTGAAAATTAGAATTTACCAGATGGAAGACAATAACTTTATGAGAAATCAAGAAACAATAATGCAAAACAAAAAAAATTACAAAACAATGTGGAAATATTTCATTGGAAAAACAACTGACCTGTAAATAATTTTTAATTTATTGGTCTATTTGAAAGCCACAATCAAAAAAATTGCCCAGACTTCATCTTTCAAGAAATTATTAAGAAAAACTGTCTTAATATTCTAGACCCAGAGGGAAAAACAGAAATCAAAAAAATCTACCCATTGAAAGAGATCTTAAAATAAAACCTCCTAGGAATATTATAGCCAAATTCTGGGATTCCTAGATCAAGGACAAACTATTACAAGTATCCAGAAAAAAAAAACAAACAACAAAAAAATTCAAGTACAGTGGAGCTACAGTCAGGATTACATAAGATTTATTAGTTCTACTATAGCAATCTAGTGTTTGACAAACCCAAAGATCCCAACTTTTGGGATAAGAATTTATTATTTGACAAAAACAGCAGGGAAAACTGGAAATTAATATGGCAGAAATTAGGCATGAACTCAAACTTAACACCATGTACCAAGATAAGATCAAAATGGGTCCGTGATTTAGGCATAAAGAACGAGATCATAAATAAATTAGAGAAACATAGGATAGTTTACCTCTCAGACCTGTGGAGGAGGAAGGAATTTGTGACTAAAGAAGAACTAGAGATCATTATTGATTACAAAATAGAAAATTTTGATTACATTAAGTTAAAAAGCTTTGTACAAATAAAACTAATGCAAACAAAATTAGAAGGGAAGCAACAAACTGAGAAAACATTTTTACAGTTAAAGGTTCTGATAAAGGGCTCATTTCCAAAATATATAGAGAATTGAGTCTAACTTATAAGAAATGAAGCCATTCTCCAATTGATAAATGGTCAAAGGATATGAATAGACAATTTTCAGATGATGAAAGTGAAACTATTTCCACTCATGTGAAAGTGTCCCAAATCACTATTGATCAGAGAAATACAAATTAAGACAACTCTGAACACCTGTCAAATTGGCTAAGATGACAGGAAAAAATAATGATGAATGTTGGAGGGGATGCAGGAAAACTGGGACACTGATGGATTGTTGGTGGAGTTGTGAACAAATCCAACCATTCTGGAGAGCAATCTGGAATTATGCCCAAAAAGTTATCAAACTGCGCATACCCTTTGACCCAACAGTGCTACTACTGGGCTTATACCCCAAAGAGATACTAAAGAAGGGAAAGGGCCCTGTATGTGCCAAAACATTTGTGGCAGCCCTGTTTGTAGTGGCTAGAAACTGGAAAATGAATGGATGCCCATCAATTGGAGAAGGGTTGGGTAAATTATGGTATATAAATGTTATGGAATATTATTGTTCTGTAAGAAATGACCAGCAGGATGAATACAGAGAGGCTTGGAGAGACTTACATGAACTGATGCTAAATGAAATGAGCAGAACCAGGAGATCATTATGCACTTCAACAACAATACTGTGTGGGAATGTATTCTGATGGAAGTGGATATCTTCAACAAAGAGAAGATCTAATTCAGTTCCAATTGATCAATGATGGACAGAAGCAGCTACACCCAGAGAAGGAACACTGGGAAATGAATGTAAACTGTTTGCATTTTTGTTTTTCTTCTCAGGTTATTTTTACCTTCTGAATACAATTCTTCCTGTGCAACAAGAGAATTGTTTGGTTCTGCACATATATATTGTATCTAGGAAATACTATAACATATTTAACATGTATAGGACTGCTTGCCATCTAGGGGAGGGGGTGGAGGGAGGGAAGGGAAAAGTTGGAACAGAAGTGAGTGCAAGGGATAATGTTGTAAAAATTTACCCATGCATATGTACTGTCAATAAAAAGTTATTTAAAAAAAAGAAAAAGAAAAATGCTATCCATACCAAGGAAAAAAACTGATTATGTCTGAATATGGACTGAACCATACTTTATAACATTTTTGAGGGTTTTTTGGGGGGGAGGGGAATCTATATTTTCTTTTGCAATATGACTTTTATGGAAATGTTTTATATAAACTTCACATATCCCTTCTCAATGGGAATTGGGGAGGAAGGGAGAAAATCTGGAACTCAAAGTTTTAATAACAAATGTAAAAATTTTTTTACATGTAACTGGGAAAAATAAAAATATTGAAATAAAAAGAAAAGAAAAAGAATGGTTTAAAGTCATTTATTTTATTGAATATTCATTTTTTTACCAGAAGAATTATACTCAATTTGAATGGATAGATGACTCTTGGTTATAATCTTAGCTCCTTTGACTTCTGGAATATCATATTGCATAAGTCTTGTTTTCCTCTGAATGTGGCTCCACGATTGTTTCTTTCCAGCTAATATTTTCTCCTTGACCTGGGTGTTCTGGAATTTGGTTATAAGATTCCTGGGAGTTTTCATTTTGGGGATCTCTTTCAGGAGATAATTAGTGGATTTTTTCAATTCTTATTTTACCCTCTAGTTCTAGGAGATTGAGGCACTTCCTTGAAAATTTCTTGAACGACAAAAGTGTCGAGGCTTTTTTTTTTAATGACTTCCAGGCAGTCCAATAATTTTTAAATTATCTCTCTTGGTTCTATTTTCTATGTTAGTTGTTCTTCCCCTGAGATTTTCACAGTCTTCTATTTTTTTCATTCTTTTGATTTTGTTTTATTGTTTCTTGATTTCTCATAAAGTCATTACCTTTGATCAATTCTAATTTTTAATTAGAACTTTTTTTTTTACCCCTCTTTCCATTTGTCCAAGTCTTCTTTTGAAGAATTATGTTCTTCACTATTTTTCCCATATGTCCAATTCTATTTTTTGAGAATTGTTTTTTCTTTTTCTCCAGTGAGTTTTTGTGCTTCTCTTTCCATTTGGCCAGTTCTGCTTTTTGAAGGTATTCTTCTCTTCACTGCTTTTTTGTAATGACTCTATCATTTGGCCTACTGTAGAGAACCACAGATAGTAGGGGAACTCTGGATGCTTCAGCCCAGAGGGAACCTGTTGACAATGTCTGGTTTGGCTCCCTATCTCCCCTTGTGGTGTCTCACCCTTCTGGAGAAGTCAAGGGAGTGTGACCACCTGTGTTCTACTTGAAGCAAGGGATCCTTATAGGAAAGAGGAATTTACCTATCAATAGCAAGGTGCTTATAGTTAGCACTTGCACAGTGTGTTGTGGTGTTGTAATGGTACTATAATTAGCACATGCTTCATGTGCTGCAGTGATATAATTGTACTAAGGTATTTAAGGGCTGAGAGGACTTGAAGTAAATGTACTCCATCTTTGATCATCCTCATGGGTCTCCTGCTTCATCACTCCTCCACTAAGACCAAGGACTCGGGCTGGCCCCCAAATCCTCCAGAGAGCTAGGCCAGACAGTATATTTTGGCACCCCAACTTGGGGGCTCTAGAAAGCACACTATAGCTAAGTCTGTTTTTGAAGGTGTTACTTTTTTCAGTATTTTCTGTGTCCCCTTTATAAAACTCTTGACTTGCTTTTCATGATTTTCTTGAATCACTCTTATTTCTCTGCCAAAATTTTCCCCTATCTCTCATACTTAATTTTCAAAATCCTTGTTGAGTTCTTCCATGGCCTGAGACAAATTCATTTTTTTTTTTCTTGGAGCCTTTAGATGTAAGAATTTTGATTTATCTTTTGAGTGTTTTCATCTTTCTGGTCACTACAATAGCTTACTATGGTCAGAATCTTTTTCTTGTTTGCTCATTTTCAAACCCTATAACTTGACTTTTAACTCTCTGTTAAAGCGGGGCTCTGGTCCTGGGGAGGAGGAGAAATTGTCCCAAGGTTCAGGGTCTTGTGCACCTGTTTCCAGAGATACTTCTAGGGACCTGTAAGTTTTCAGTTCTTCCAAGATGGTATGATCTAAGAAGAAGTGTATTTACTCCTCTACTGGCCTGTGTTCTGATCTGTGAGCGACCCACAAGCACTCTTTTCTGCCCTGGAACTTTGAGGAGGGAGGCTGTGGCTTCAAGGTCTGGTATGCTAGTGTGTCTCCTTGCCCTGGGACTACCACCCAGGACTGGAACCAAGATCTGGGCAAAGCAACCGAATCTTGCCCCAGTACTAGCAAAGAGACCCCCTGTATCTCCTTCTGACCAGTTAGTTGTTCAAACTTCTTACCTGAGAGCTCCAGAAGCTGCTGCTGGTGATTCAGTGGCTCCCAAAACCCTCCCTTGGTTTAGGTTTTCTAGGACCAACCAGGGACTAGTGCTGTGCTGAACTATGCTCCACCTTCACCCTGGTGCAACAGACCTTTTCTCCAACTTTCCAAGTTGTCCTGGCCTGAAAAATTGGTTTGTTCTATATTTTTGTAGGTTTGGCTGCTCTAAAATCTGTTTACAATCATTTTTTAAAGTTTAGAGTAGTTTGGGGAGAATTTGGGTGAGTCCCTTCCTTTACTCGCCATCCTGACCCCACCTCTGTAACTATTCATTAGGCTGTTATTTTTTAATGCCTTTCAGATAGCCTAGTAATTCTTAAATTATTTCTTCTCAATCTATTGTCCAGGCCAGTTGTTTTTCCTATATTTCACTTTTTTCAGATTTGTAAACTTTATTTTATAATTTCTTCCCATCGAATTGAGTCATTAATTTCAATTTGGCCAATTCTAATTTTCAAGGAGTTATTTTCTCCAGTAAGGTTTTATACTTCTTTTATCAACCTGTTAATTATCTTTTTATAAATCTCTCATTTATCTTACAATTTTCCTCTACATGTTTCTTTGTTTTTTTAAAAAATTTTTCATTTATCTTAAATATAAGAAAAAAGAACATTTCTATATACACAGCACAAGATAAAAAGAGGACTCAATATAAAAGAACTTCCATTTCAGTTTACTTTTTTTTTTTTTATTTAATAACCTTTTATTTACAGGATATATGCATGGGTAACTTTACAGCATTAACAATTGCCAAACCTCTTGTTCCAATTTTTCACCTCTTACCCCCCACCCCCTCCCCTAGATGGCAGGATGACCAGTAGATGTTAAATATATAAAAATATAAATTAGATACACAATAAGTATACATGACCAAAACGTTATTTTGCTGTACAAAAAGAATCAGACTCTGAAATATTGTACAATTAGCTTGTGAAGGAAATCAAAAATGCAGGTGGGCAAAAATATAGGGATTGGGAATTCAATGTAATGGTTCTTTGTCATCTCCCAGAGTTCTTTTTCTGGGCATAGCTGGTTCAGTTCATTACTGCTCCATTGGAAATGATTTGGTTGATCTCGTTGCTGAGGAGGGCCTGATCCATCAGAACTGGTCATCATATAGTATTGTTGTTGAAGTATATAATGATCTCCTGGTCCTGCTCATTTCACTCAGCATCAGTTCGTGTAAGTCTCTCCAGGCCTTTCTGAAATCATCCTGTTGGTCATTTCTTACAGAACAGTAATATTCCATAATATTCATATACCACAATTTATTCAGCCATTCTCCAACTGATGGACATCCATTCAGTTTCCAGTTTCTAGCCACTACAAAAAGGGCTGCCACAAACATTCGTGCACATACAGGTCCCTTTCCCTTCTTTATAATCTCTTTGGGATATAATCCCAGTAGTAACACTGCTGGATCAAAGGGTATGCACAGTTTGATAACTTTTTGAGCATAGTTCCAAACTACTCTCCAAAATGGTTGGATTCGTTCACAACTCCACCAACCATGCATCAATGTCCCAGTTTTCCCGCATCCCCTCCAACAATCATCATTATTTTTTCCTGTCATCTTAGCCAATCTGACAGGTGTGTAGTGGTATCTTAGAGTTGTCTTAATTTGCATTTCTCTGATTAATAATGACTTGGAGCATCTTTTCATATGACTAGAAATAGTTTCAATTTCTTCATCTGAGAATTGTCTGTTCATATCCTTTGACCATTTTTCAATTGGAGAATGGCTTGATTTTTTATAAATTAGAGTTAATTCTCTATATATTTTGGAAATGAGGCCTTTATCAGAACCTTTGACTGTAAAAATATTTTCCCAGTTTATTGCTTCCCTTCTAATCTTGTCTGCATTAGTTTTGTTTGTACAAAAACTTTTCAGTTTGGTATAATCGAAATTTTCTATTTTGTGATCAGTAATGATCTCTAGTTCTGCTTTGGTCATAAAAACCTTCCCCTTCCACAGGTCTGAGAGGTAAACTATCCTATGTTCCTCTAATTTATTAATAATTTCATTCTTTATGCCTAGGTCATGAACCCATTTTGACCTTATCTTGGTGTACGGCGTTAAGTATGGATCAATGCCTAGTTTCTGCCATATTAGTTTCCAATTTTCCCAGCAATTTTTATCAAACAGTAAGTTCTTATCCCAAAAGCTGGGATCTTTGGGTTTGTCAAAGACTAGGTTGCTATATTTGTTGACTGTTTTATCCCTTGAACCTAATCTATTCCACTGATCAACTAATCTATTCCTTAGCCAATACCAAATAGTTTTGGTAACTGCTGCTCTATAATATAATTTTAGATCTGGTACAGCTAAGCCACCATCATTTGATTTTTTTTTCATTAATTCCCTTGAAATTCTTGACCTTTTGTTTTTCCATATGAACTTTGTTGTTATTTTTTCTAGGTCATTAAAATAGTTTTTTGGGACTCTGACTGGTATAACGCTAAATAAATAGATTAGTTTAGGTAATATTGTCATCTTTATTATATTTGCTCGCCCTATCCAAGAGCATTTAATATTTTTCCAATTGGTTAGATCAGACTTAATTTGTGTGAAAAGTGGTCTGTAATTTTGCTCATAAAGTTTCTGATTTTCCCTTGGCAGATAGATTCCTAAATATTTTATATTATCAGTAGTTACTTTAAATGGAATTTCTCTCTGTAACTCTGACTGTTGGATTTTGTTAGTGATATATAAGAATGCTGATGATTTATGTGGGTTTATTTTATAACCAGCAACTTTGCTAAAGTTGTGGATTATTTCTAATAACTTTTTAGCAGAATCTCTGGGGTTCTCTAAGTATACCATCATGTCATCGGCAAAGAGTGATAATTTGGTTTCCTCATTGCCTATTCTTATTCCTTTAATCTCTTTCTCAGCTCTTATTGCTAAATCTAGCGTTTCTAAGACAATATTAAATAGTAACGGTGATAGTGGGCAACCTTGTTTCACTCCAGATCTTATTGGGAATGGTTGCAGTTTGTCTCCATTACATATGATTCTTACTGCTGGTTTTAAATAGATGCTGCTGATTATTTTAAGGAAAAGTTTACTTTTTTAAGAAAAATTGTTATGGGCCAGAACTTGAAACAAGGTGCTAAGTCAGTGGAATTGATAGAGACAATAGTTATCTAATTTAGCATAATGCTTAACAGTTCTCTAGTCCAGTACATGTACTTGGTACTTACTATATAGTTCTACAAGATTCACACCTTTGATAAGAGAGCATATATAAGCTAGGAGCCTCAGCCAGGATTCAGTCGGGAAGATTCAGAGGCCAGAGAAGGCAGATGGGAGCTCAAGCTCTCAGAACCAAGGCCAGACTGAAAGGCTCTCTAGAAAGCTGCCCAGCCCCAGGAAGGAGATAATAAAGGAGCTGGACTATAAGAAAACTAACCAGACCGCAGGAAAGGAAACAACACTTGGAAAGAGACAATAAAGGATTTGGACCTTAATCCCTGACTGCACCTGTGGTGATTACTGAACTGAAACAAAGGCTGCTCCTAGAGAACCTCAAGAAAACCCCAACAAGAGAATATTATATTTTAGAGAGAATATTACAAAAAATGATGTAATAAATACACTTTTGTTTTCTAAGTTACTCTACTTTCTATAATTTGTTCTAAGTTTTCTTTTGTCCTCTCTTCCTCCCTCATCCTAAAGAAGAGTACTATTAGACACTAATATGCATAACATGTAAAAACCATATTATACAAATTTTTATTAATTCTTTCTCTGGATATGAATAGCATCTTCCTTCATATGCTCTTTGTAAATTTACTTGGGTATTTATAAAAACTCACAATGACTTCATCATTCAAAGTTTTTCTTAGAACAATATTGTTGTTATTGTATATAACATTCTCCTGGTTCTGCTTATTTCATTCTTCATTATTTCATGTTAAGTCTTTTCACGTTTTTCTAAAAGCAACCAGCTCATCATTTTTATAGCACAGCAGTATTCTATCACAATCATGTAGCATAATTTGTTTTAGCCACTTCCTATGATGGGAACTCTGCTGTTTCTAGTTCTTTACCATCACAAAAAGAGCTGCTAGAAATATTTTCAAACATAAAGCTCTTTTCCTTTTTCTTAATCACCTTGGGAAACAGAGTAATACTGGAATTTCTGGGTCAAAAAAGTTTACATGTTATAATTTTGGGGGTATAATTCAAAAATTTACTCCTGGTTATTATTCCTTTAAAGATTTATGTACTGGGATAAAGGTGGCAATTGGCTTTAGTCCCCTAGTTTTAGAGCTACATAGCTACATTCTGAGAACTTATTCTGTGCTCAGTACTAAGCTAGGGTTCAACTTAGTTGTGACGTCTCCTCTCAACCTTGGATGTATGGCCTGAAATGAGCAACAGAGTTATTGGATAGCACTTGTTCCTACACACAGCATTAAAAGTGGAATGACTGAGGTCTCATTCTACTCCTGTGCTTTCTGCCATGATGCTCTGTCATACTTCCTTTTCTCTCCCGAGGCACTGGAATGCTTTTCCTGGTCTCTAGGGCCCCCTCATGCTTCTGGCCAGCCCATCTACCAGTATTAGCAGAACCCTATCTTTGCCAGAGCCACTCTGCTCTAGAAAAACCGATTCACTTTGCCTTTTTCTTGGCTTTCCCAATCAGAATTCTATTTGGTTCTTTTTCTAGTTTGTTGTGGAGGAAGTATACTAGGTAAACTATACAAAAATTTTCATACCATCTCGACTCTGGTCCTCTCATTCATGCCTTTTCAACCTATTTAATTCTTACATATGTCCTACCATATATCATCCACAGGAAAAAGATGTCACCCAGAAGTCTACAGTACTCTAGAACTCTACAATTTTCTAAGAATTCTTTAGGTAACTAAAAATGTACAACTCTGGTTTAATTCCAAAAGGCAAATTCTGGGAAGACTGAAAACTAACTAGGCCCATTCATTATAGTTTGCCTGGTTTTCTCTAATACCTTGGAGAGTTTATCTATTGGACAACTAAAAAAAAAATTAAAAAGAAAAAAATTCCTCAAGGAAATTAACTGCATTTTTCTTCTGCCTTCCTCAAAAATTATAAAAAATATGTGTTTGATTCACTAATATTAAGATTTGAAAAGGAAGAATCTGCATTTTTAAATATAACGTTTAGATAAAATGCAAATACTAATCACTCTTCTGCTTCTCATTTTGCAGCACAAAAATTTGCTACTTTGTGGAATACAGATATATCAGTTTACATTTGATTCCTTTGGCACTATTTAGACGGAAAGCAGAAATGCAGCCATGCTTTATACTGTTGTTTTAACAATTAAAGAATTTTGTTTCACATGCAGTTTAGCTATGACTGAGCTAGAAAATATGTGGAACAGATACATGGAAACATGGATTGTTAAAATTTTGCCATAAATCCCCTATATGGTTAGGTCTAAAAATAACATTAAAAATAAAGCAGCATCCCATGCATATAAACTTTCTCCTTTTAGTTAAGGGGATTGCTTTCAATAATTTGACAGTCTTAAAGAATACATCATATAAGAAGTAGCTATGATTTACTAATTATATGAGCTACTTTATAAGTATCCTTTTTATGTGCAAACTCATGGGGAAAAGATTTTAACAAAAGACTTTCTGGATTTGGGAACAAAGAAAGAGGAATCAAAAAGGGAAGAGAAAATAGCTAAAATTTCCTTGGGATAAAAGAGGTTTGTATCTGCTTTTAAAAATTTATAAATGGGAATCTGAATTTAATAGTTTGGGAATGAATACTGCTTATACTAACTTCATAATAAAACATGATTTTTAAAATGGAATTGGTTCTCTTTTCTGCAAAGCAATCTGATAGCCTTAATCTTATCTTCTAAAATGACTTTAAATGCAACCAGATTGATTGTTCATGAAATCTCAGCTCTATGAAGATGGCCTGAGTAAAGCTACAAGAAACCAAATATTAAAGTAATTTCACTAAATTCAAAATGTTTCTTTCAATGCTGTCCCTGTTGTCTGTGATTCTTTTTTTTTAAATAATAGCTTTTTATATTCAAAATATATGCAAAGATAGTTTTCAATATTCACCCTTGCAAAGCCTTGTGTTCCAAAATTTTCTCCCTGCCTTCCTCCCACCTTTTCCCTTACATAGCAAGTAATCCAATATATGTTAAACATTTGCAATTCTTGTATACATATTTCCATATTTATCATGCTGCACAAGAAAAATCAGATCAAAAAAGGAAAAAATGAGAAAAAACCCAAAAGCAAACAAAAATACTATGTTGCCCACAGTCCTCTCTCTGGATGCAGATGGCTTTCTCCATCACAAATCTACTGGAACTGGACTGAATCACCTCATTGTTGAAAAGAATCAAGTCTATCACAGTTGATCATCACATAATCTTGTTATTACTATGCACAATGTTCTCCTGGTTCTACTTACTTCACTCAGCATCAGTTCGTGTAAGCCTCTCCAAGCCTCTCTGAAATCATCCTGCTGATCGCTTCTTATAGAACGAAAATATTCTATTACATTCATATACCATAACACATTCAACCATTCTCCAACTGATGGGCATCTATTCACTCTCCAATTCCTTGCCACTTCAAAAGGGGCTGCTACAAACATTTTTGCACAAGTGGGTATTTTTCCCTTTTTTATGATGTCTTTGAGATACAGACCCAGCAGAGACATTTCTGGATCAAAGGATATGCACAGTTTGATAGCCTTTGGGCACAGTTTTAAATTGCTCTCCAGAATAGTTGGATCAGTTCACAACTCCACTAACAATGTATTAGTGTCCCAGTTTTCCCGCATCCCCTCCAACATTTATCATTGCCTTTTCTTGTCATCTTGATCAATTTGAGGGGTCTGTTGTGTTACCTCAGAGTATCTTAATTTGCATTGCTCTGATCAACAGTTATTTAGAGAGTTTTTTTCATATGACTAGAAATGATTTTAATTTCTTTGAAAATTATCTGGTCCTATCCTTTGGCCATTTATCAATTGGAGAATGGCTTATATTCTTACAAATTTGAGTGAATCCTCAATATGTTTTAGAAATGAGGCCTTAATATTGTCTTGGTTTTGTTTGTACAAAAACTTTTTAATAAAATCAAAATTATCCATTTTTGCATTTCATTATCTTCTCTACTTTTTTGGCCCTAAATTCCTTCTTTCTCTACAGATCTAAGAAATAGATTGTCCTTGTTTTCCTAATTTGCTTAGAGTATTACCTTTTATGTTTAAATCATGAATCTACTTTGATTTTATCTTGGTATAGGGTGTTAGGTGTCAATGCCTAGTTTCTTCCATATTATTTTCTAATTTTTCCATCAATTTTTGTCAAATAGTGAGTTCTTATCCCAGAAGTTGGAGTTTGGGGATTTATCAAACACTAGATAACTATAGTCATTGACTATTGTATCTTGTGAGCCTAACCTATTCCACTGACCCACTACTCTATTTCTTAGCCAGTACCAAATGGTTTTGATAATTACAGCTTTATAAATAATTTTAGCTCTGGTACAGCAAGGCCACCTTCATTTGTATTTTTTCATTAATTCCCATAAAATTCTTGATTTTTTGTTCTTCCAGATGAACTTAGTTATCTTTTCTAGCTCCGTAAAGTTATTTCTTGGCAGTTTAATTGGTATGGTACTGAATAAGTAGATTAATTTAGGTAGAATTGTCATTTTTATTATATTAGCTCATCCTACACATGTCTACGTGATATTCTTCCAATTGTTTAGATCTAATTTTATTTATATGGAAAGTGTTTTGTAATTGTATTTATATAGTTCCTGACTTTTTATCTGTGATTCTTTTTTGCCTTCCGTATATTCTCTAATGTGCACTGAAAAGTTTCAATTATCTTCTTTTTTTTTTTGTTATCTTTGTTTTGTTATACTAGCCCTACTCCTTTCTCTCACTTCTCAATCCTACAGGAAAAGTATAAATAAAAATAAAATTTCACATTTAAGCAAAACAAATTCTTACATTAGCTTTGTATATCTTATTTTGATTTGGTATCAATCATTTCTCTATCAGTAGTTGGGCAGCATGCTTCATCATCAGTCTTTTAGAATCATTATGGGTCACTGTTCTTAAATACTCAAAGTTTTCATGTTTTTAAAAAAGATTTTTATTGTTCTCTTGATTTTGCTTATTGTACTTTGCATTGGATTCTACAAATCTTCTTCAGTTTCTCTAAATTTCTTCTTTCATCATTTTTATGAGCACATATCCATCATTTACCATTTTTTCAGCTAAATTCCCTATTGGAATTTAGGGTACACCTAAATTTCCTGTTCATTACCAGAACATAAAGACCTACTAGAAATAATTCCGTACTTACGAGTTCCTTTCCTTTTTTTTTTTTATCTATTTGTATAAACCTAGTTTTGATATTGTTAGTTTAGTGAATTTGAGATCAGTTTCAAATTGCTTTACAGAATGATCTGATTAATATATAGCTTGACTATGAATATGTCTACCTTTCCAGTGTCCCAACAATTGTCATCTTCCTTTTTTATTATTTTTGTCAATATGATATATGTGAGGTGAAACCTCAATATTGATTTAATTTGCATTTTTGTATCGGAGTGCTTTAGAGCATTTTAAAAATAAAATAGCTTTTGAATGATAGCTTGGACTTTATCCTTAGAACAATGCCCATTTAACTTTGACCACTGGGACCATCTCTATTGGGAAATAACTCTTGTTCTTATAAACTTGAACTAGTCAATTACTTTATCAGAGTAATTTGCATTAAATATTTTTTTCCTGGCTACCTGTTAGCATTCTAATCTTAACTACACTGATTTTTGTTAAAGGAAAATATTAAATTTTATATAATCAAAACTATTCAGTTTTGGTCATAAGCTCTTTTCCTGTTGAGTGACTGGAAATATATTTTCTTTTTTAATTTGTTTATGATATTACCCTTTTTATTTATATTGTTCAAATTTTGTTCCTCTTTTTGTTATTTTTTTATATGTATGTCACTGAACAGGCAAATTAATTTAGGCTACATCATCATTGTGATTACATTACTTCAAAAATCCAAAAATCTAAAATAACAATTAATATTTCTCCATTATTCAGGTCTGCATTTTATTCATTCATTCTGAATATTGTTTTTCTAAGCCTACTTACTTTCAATATTTTCTGAGAAGTCAATGTTTCTTCGAATTTTTCAGTTATCATTTCTTAGGGTACAGTAATATTCTACATCATTTTCTGTGGTTTATTATATCATTACCAAATAGATGGGCATCTCCTTTGTTTCTATTTTTTTTTTTTGCTAGTACAAAGAGTACTATTATATTAATGTTTTAATTTTTGTTACTTTTCAATCTCTTTTCAAACTCCCTGGGGAATAAACCTACATTTTCTATTAAGGATATGGATATTTAAGACATTTTCTTAGAAAAATTCCAAAATACTTTTCAGAATGTTTGGACCTAATTCACAGATCTACCAACAGTGAATTAGCAGTTATCATTTTTTTCTTGTAGTCTAAAATAGTGTCTCTTAAGAAACAACTGAGTAAAAGATAATATTTTTCTACTACCTTAATTAATTCTGCGCATGTGTGTGTGTGTATTTATATATTATATAGTATATAATTACTATCCTTTGTGTAACTAATCTGGATTTGGAATTCTAACACTAAAATACAACTATTATCAATAGATCTGAATGAAAAATCATCATATTTAAAAGTCATTGCAGATGTTAATTCCTCATTCACATCAAAATTACAATAAACAATAATTTGATGCAATAGAAATATTGAGAGATACATTCACAATAAAAGATATTTTATGAAATTACCACTTTCACTGATGAGAGTAGAAAGAGTTAGTGAATTATTTTCTTATTGATGCATTATCAAAAGATCATGTTAATATAAATGCCAGACATGGGTTTTAAGGAAAAGTAAAAAAGATTTACTGATGTTAACTTTTACCACTTATTACATATGTCAGCATCATTTATAAGCAGTTATAAATACTTTATTGTATATGCTGGATAAATACAATCTGCATTGGAGGGGGGATATTCTAGGGGTAAATAATACTATGTGGTGTAGAGGGCTGAAACTCTGAAAAGATGTACTTGAATCTGAGACTGCAGAGAACTTAAGGCTAATTACTTATTTGATGTGAGATAATGGTTCTATATTCATATACTTAGATGATATGGTGATGTGATGGCTCTCCTCACCATTGGTGCTTGCTGAATGTGTGATGGGGAGGATTGGAGAGAGGAGAGAGTCGCTCTGTGGCAGGACGAGGAGGAGAGGAGACTGGAGACTTCAGGCTCCAGACTCCAGAGTCCAGGATCCATCTTTGATGAGCCACATGGCAGCTTGCCTGCCTCCTTCACTTCTTCTCCTAAAGACCAAGGGCTTTGACTGATCCTGACTCTGACTGATCCTGAGGCCCTCTAGAGAACTAGCATGGACATTACAATGTGGAAGGTCAGAAACGGTTGTCTACTGTAGACATGACATTAGTATCCTGAGGAAAAATAAAATGTATCTTAAGGGAAATAGAGTACAATAGGATTTTTCAAACTTAAATATGATCTTCATCATTTTTACCTAATGAGTAGAGTTTAAGCAGATTAGTTCTAGGCAATGTTTTTTTTTTTTTTTTTTCCTATAGTCATTTTGCCATTAGAATTGAAAATTTTGTTGTATCTTTTTTCTTCTGTTCTGAAACTAGCTCGTGTCTTTTCTTGAGCCTTGGGGCAAAATATGAATATCTACTAACACAAGAAAGTTCCTATACTGTAACACAGGGGTCCTTAAACTATGTCCCGCGGACCAGATGCAGCAGCTAAGGATGTTTATCCCCCTCACCCAAGGGCTATGAAGTTTCTTTATTTAAAGGCCCACAAAACAAAGTTTTTGTATTTACTATAGTCCGGCTCTCCAACAGTCTGAGGGACAGTGAACTGGCCCCCCCATTTAAAAAGTTTGAGGATCCCTGCATAACACATCAAAAGGAGAAAATGTTTGTGGAGCTTGTATTCAACAGACAATGGAAGAAATAATCCCCACTATGAGAATATGACTCAATAGCAACAAATATCATTGCATACCAGAAATATGAAGAGGCAGAGATGGTTTTCTTTACTTGCTAGTCTTTCTCATAAGTTGAAAATAAATTGCAAGAATACTTAGTAGAATTAAAATTGTAATCATCATGCCTCAATTACTTCAATGCTCTCAGTGATATAGGTATTCCCTCCAATAATACTGATTGTTAACTCATCCATGCCTGACTACATGTCTTACAAGACAGGAGACCTATTCAACATATCTTAGATGACATCCTTTACACCACTTCTTCAACAGAATTGAATGTTTGTTTAAAAAAAAAAAAAAAGCCTCTTTAGCCTGCCACTTGTCTTTCTTTTGTGCTTTCAGAGACCAGTGTCCCATGACTTGCAGCCCTATAACATAAATGGAAGAATAAGATAGTGAAAGGAACTATGACTCTATTACTTTATTAAAATGGAGATCCTCCCTTTATCAATATAGAAAAACAACTGCAACTTGTTCTCTGCAAGTTGGAGTTGCCTGTATGTTGGATAAACATTTCTAGTCAAAAATATTGTTTCAGTGAGAAGGTTGGGGGCTTAAAAGAAATTTTTCGCTTCCTAAAGGCAATCCCAAATCATTCTCTGTTAATCATCTTGTTAATTCTGGGAGCAGATCACTGTCTATTTGATCCAAGATGTACATAAGTATCACTGTTATAAGTTGTCTACTCAATAGTGCATTGCAATTTGGATGATAGGCATTCTTCATCCAGTTGATTTTAAAAATATAAACAGATATATTCTTAAAATATTTAAAACAAAGATATTTTATTGATTAGGAAACTCCACAACATTTTACTGAGTGATGGAATAATCAAACATAAGTTATTATTTTTTAAGATTTTTATTTTTATTATAGTTTTTTATTTACAAGATATATGCATGGGTAATTTTTCAGCATTGACCCTTGCAAAACCCTCTTTTTCAACTTTTCCTTTCTTTTTCTCCACTCCCTCCCCTAGATGACAGGCAGACCCATACATGTTAAATATGTAAAAGTATATAAACATAAATTATTTAAGCAAAAACACCCAAAGCAGGGAGTTGTCATACTATACCCCATGGGTCAAATTTAACTCACCGTCTAGTTTTGCATGGTTTATGAGCTTAAAAGTGGTTGTTTACAGGGAACATTGTGCTGGATTATTACATCATATCCCATAACACTGCAGAGCTTTCTAGTCACTCAATCACTTTTGTTTCAACTGTTCACACTTTTAAAACTAATTAAATGACAAAAGCCTATCATCTAGACTATGATATAATATAGCACAATTCAATGTAATATAAATATAATGTAACACAATAATTTTTATTTTAAAATGTAAAAAGCATTATTAGCTCTTGGGTCAAATAAAAACAGGTGATGGGCTAAAATTGCTGACCCCATATCTGGAGGATCTCATCATTTATAAGAAATTACTCTTTAATGTGGATTCTGATAGATCTCTATGACAGAAATGAAAACCTTGGTGTCTGTTTTAAGAACTGCTTAATATTAATAATCAATAGTTCATCAAAATTAGCTAGTACTATCTTACATCTAATGTTGCCATATAATATTAACAGGTATTGGAGATACTTTGATGAGTAAGACCTTCTGACAAGGCATTTTATTCTACTTAATCAATTTAAGTCAAGAAAAAATAAGCACAATGGTATTGTAGTCCTTACACCTTTTTGAAAACCAATTTTATATAATCGTAGGATGTTAGTTAGAATTATAAAGGGCTCCAAATATTAAATCATCATTCATTATAATGGCAAAAGCATATAAAAGTAGAATGAGCTGCCTTTTATTTGAAGTCTTTAAGCAAAGGAAGGATTGGTCATTTGTCAGGTATCAAAAGGATACATGGTCCGATGTGGCCTAAACTACTTGTCCTCTGAGATTCTTCTAACTCAGTCAATTATTCAGTGAACACTGATTAAGAGCCTACTATGTGCCAGGCTAAGTTTTAGAAATACAAATAAAAGTTAAAAAAAAGATATTCCCTATCCTCAGAAAGTTTAGATATCATAGTCAAGAAAGAGGCTGAGTTTCACAGAGAAATATCCAAGCAGTTTTCAGTCCTGGTTATGGAACTGGTTTTAAGGAAAGTGTGCCAAGGAACTGGTGTTCTAGCCATCCATGATTACAGAATGGCAAAGAAGATGGGTAATTTTCTGGAGTAGATGAGAACAGTCATTTTACAGATGTGGTAATTAAGGCCTAAAGAAAAGGTCTTGCCTGAAGCTATTAATAGCTATTAAGTATCTGAGTATCTCTGGACCAAATTAGATAGTGAGCTTTCCCTTAGCTCAGCTTTACTGTGGAGAAGAGGGACTTTAGGGTTAAGACTTATCATTGATATTGTATACCATGGATGGGTTTTATTTGATTTAAATGTGGATCAGTGTCCTGTTGATTCCTTCAATAAATAAGTGATTTGATGATACCTACGGTTTATACTCACTCTAAAACTATGATCATATGAATTTTTCCAGCATGAACAATGAGGGGGTTTAATACTAGAGTATACCAACATTGTATTTCTTCTACAGTAAAGTGACTATAATCGATGCTTAACATGAAGTATGCTATTCTCCTAAAGAAGAAGGTAATGATACTAAAAAGAAATACAATGAAGTCAGAAGTCAACATGTAGAATAGAACAGCCACAGTTCAATCCAAAACAGGTAAACAATTCAAAAAAGCTAGGAACCAGATTCTCTTTAAATTGCTTTATTTATCACCTATGGATAATAAATACTTCAGGAGTTACACAGGATAGACAAATGTGTTGTCCCTTTTTTCTTCTCTATACACATCCTATCTCCCTTCTTGACTGAGGTAGGTGGGGAGTTTAAGAGAGGCTGGGATTCTTTTCCACCTTGTTCCCCTCTTCTATTCCATATTGATGGAAGGGTGTGCTTTCTAGTCACTCAATCACTTTTGTTTTAGCTGTTCACACTTTAAAAAAACAGGTCAAATGAGAAGAGTACAGAGTTATGTCCCTGACTTTCATCAAGGATCTGAGGCTGTACCAAGGCTCTGGATGGTGCCAAAAACTACCCTTGAGAAGAGCAACAATTGCACCTGTTCTCATCTCCCTTTGGACAATACCTGCCTTTCTTGCCCCTCCACAATCAACAAGCAAAGGATGGGGGGAACCTGGTACCTTTTCCTTAAAACCAGTCTTGTAGCCAAAGAATGACTTGAAAGTTTCTTGGATCCTTCACTGTGAAACTTGGCCCCTTTCCTGCCTTGGTTACAGAAAGAAAGCTGAGTTTTCTCAAAGTCCAGCTCCAGAGTGCAGAAGAGGGTCTCTTGGGGCTAATGACTAATCTAACCCCAACACCATATTCCAGACATTTACAAATGGTATTAGAGACCTGCTGTCACAAACCCAATCAGGGTTTTTTCTTCCTATACTCTCTGGGAAAATCTCCCTTCACTGTTACACTCTACCTGAACTAAAGGAACTCTCTGGCCCTTCAAACTAATCAAACTGCAGGAAGTGAGCAACTAAAGCCCTCTATCTGGTATTTAACTAAGCAACTCTAGATCATGTTTAGAATGCCTATTTCTCATACCCTGAATCAGAGAAAGGAATAGTAAATAAGATTCCTCTAGAAATAAAAGTTGAAACATGAAAAGATGAGATAGAAACGCCAAAAGAAAAAAAATTAAATACACATATCATAAAAATTAAAGCACATCTCTAAAACAAATAAATAAATGAAGAAATAACTTGGGATACTGCAAAATGATATATAGGATCTAAAGACATCTTGAAAAGCACCTAATAACAGAATCAACAAAACCAAGGAAATATCCAAAGATAACAAAATTAAAAAAAAATACCAAAAACAAAAATCTGAAGAGACATAAAGATATGTAGTGCAAAATAACATTATGAAAAACAATAATAAGTTTTCATATTGGACTAATTGGGTTCCCAAAACATACTGTAAAGAAGAAAATTTAGACATTATATTTAAGAACCTAATTATATAGCACTTTGCACAGTGGACTAGATATACAACAATACTTTATAAAAAGAAAGAACATATAGAACATCTACAAAGAGCTATCTTAACTGAGACTCACTAAAGCACATAACTGTAAAATACAGAATTACAAAGACAAAAAATCACAGAAAAGGTACATAAATGAAAAAATTAATATCAATATCTATTATTAAAAGGGAGTTTAACCCTTATCAGAACACTTATTAACAAGCAAAGGAAAAGGAAAAAGGTTATGAGATGTGCCTCAAACTCAAAGACAAAGCTGCTCTTTTTAAAATTAAAAAGGTATGACTTGGAGAAGTAGAAAAATCAACAATTTCAAAGTTATAAATAGGACCAATTTATTTCCTAATTTTACTAGTTGAATTAATTATAGATAATTAACAAATACTGCACTGCTTTAGGCATAAAAAATTAAATAACATAAAACAAGTAAAATTTATTATTTACAATAATAGATGTGAATTTTCCAATCAAAACAAAAAGTTTTAGAGTGACTTAAGAGACAAAGTTCATTGTTGTATATTTTATAAGAAAATAAGAAAAATTTTATAAGAAAAATACAAAAATATATATTTAGGTCAAGTTTGAAATAGTATAAAACATGTTAGTACAACCTAGTTTAATAAAAAAGGTGGCAGTAAAGATATGTGATAAATTAGAAAAACTGAAAGAGACCAAATGGGCATTATATTTTGATGGAAAGAAAAAAATTTCCTTCTATCATATCCAAGTATATGTACCACATAATCAAATCTATTTTAAAAACTGATAGAACTGATAAGGAAAAATATAAACAAACATGACAGGTAGAGACCTCAATATTCCCCTAGCAGAATGTGAAAAATCAAACCAAATATTAACATTAAAAAAACAGAATTTAACTTCTTCCTTCATTAGTTATAATTAACAGACATTTGAAGAGAATTAAATGAAAGAAGCAAGGAATACAGTATGTTTATAAAACTCACAAAAATAATCACATATTAGATGATAGAAAAGTCTTAAATTAAAAGAGATGTACCTGCTATAGTTTAATGGCATAATGAAATAAAATTGTATTAAATGACAGAAGTAACAGAAAAAAATTAACCTAAATGGAAATTGACTTTTTCTAAAAAGTCTATAATTAAATGACCTAAACTTAAACCTGAATGCCTTAGAAAAGTAAAACAACAATATGAAAGAACTACTATTAGAGCAATAATAAATGAAATAAATAAAAAACCCAAAGCATTGATAAAGAAAATCAGGAACATTTCAAAATGTCAGCAAAACTTAGTAAAACATTATTAGCAAATTCAATTTATTTATAATAAGCATTTATATCAATGTCTATATCCCAGGCATTATCAGATATTGCAGATAAAAATTAGTCAAGAAAAAATTATTCTGATCCTCAAAGAACTTATATTCTAATGTGGGAGAAAAAACATATACATAAATAAAAATATAATAGATATATAATAACTGTACTGATCAGTGAGGAGTCATTCTCACAAGAGGCTCTCATTTGCTTGGTTTGTGCATCCTTTTGAGTAGCACAGATATTCCCTGTTCAATTTTAATTCAGTGTGAAGCTTTGGGGAACTGATTTTTGGATGTGAGTAACTAAGGGTATAAATATGGTATAATGACAATAAATTTAACAGTGTTGTGAGCACAAGCAGAATCTGTTCTTTTTGTGTTTATTCTTTATCTTAGGGAAATCATCAAGGGGTGTACTTTGAATAAAATGAAGAAAAATAGAGGAAAACTTGGTTTACAAGTCCAGCGATTCTCATAGTGTAGGTATTTCTTGATCTTTGACATCTTTGGGACAGATTAGAATATATTCCTATGAGTTTTATTCTTGGTTTTCCCACCAATTAGTTGATCTTAAATCAATTCATCTCTTTATTTTAAAATAAGAAAGTCAGGTTAGCACCTCTCCTACATCAGAGTGCAGAGCTCAAGATTATATCTATAATGTTCAGAGGGTTGGGCAGGCTAAGACCATGCTCCTTAAGAGATGGAGACCAAGCTCCTGCCTTGGGTTTATGAGCTAGAAATGAATAATCAGCATTTAAAAAAAAATCTGACTCAAAGTACTGTCCTTCCCTTCTCCTTCTTCACCTTGGTATAAGCATGTTCCAGCATTGTCTTCAGCGAAAAAAGACAAAAATTCGATATTCATAAGTGTGTCTTCCAAAAATTCTACCATGGAAGGTGAGTGTTCAAGAAAAAGTGGTTATGATATTCGAAGAGATGCCATGATTGACATTCAATGATGATACTATGAACTTAAACTAAGACAAGCAGAAAAACTTAGAACCTCTCTCTTCAATTATTCAAGGATGTTATATAAAATCATGAAAGGAAATTTGTTCATCTAGTTGAAGATAGCTTTTTGCTCTGGCTCAAAAATCGAAACAAAGGGGTCCATTGTGGTTGTTTCCTTACCTGTTAACTACTATAAGATATTATGAGGGCTCAACAATGCTTGCTTAACATGGGAACACCTGAGATCCCTAATCCCATTCTTCCTTTCTTTCCATGACTCAGGATATCTTTGTTTTTTCTGTGCAAGATACAAAAACACTAGAATTAGGGCCAGGTTATAAATAGTTAGGATTAGGTTTTTAAAGGGCTTTGAACACCAGTTAGAAGATTCTATATTTGATACTGGATTAAAAAGGAAGTCATGGGAGTTTATTGGGTGGTGATGGTGACATGCTCAGAATATTTAACTGTTCATTTCCCTTCACCTTGTTCTCTTATACTTCTGTGTCTTTGGCTGGTTGGCACTCTCTGTCTCTCTCTTTCTACCAGGTATCTGGAATCAGGTACATATATTACTTGTTCTGAGTAACAAAACTACAAGCTCTCCTTTGGTCTAGGATTCTTGCTCTGGTTATACTACTGAGGTTTTTGACAGACCTTGAAATTTAGAAATGAATTTCTATTCTGTTGCTGGAGTCACAGTCAAAAAGCTGCAGTTAGCTTTTGGTGTTTGTGGTTTAATATATAGCCCAAGGCCAGTAACCGGCCTCAACCTAGAATACAGCTCCTAGGTGCAGATCCCCTCCTTAGTCCACCTTGGATTTATGATTCAGAACTGGAGAGTGAGCAACAGGAGATGTCACCTGTCTGCTTTCCTATCCCCTTATACAAGGGTGAGATTGCTCAGGCTCTCTTCCTGGTTTAGCATACAGCTTTGTTTCTCTTTCTGTTAGAATGCTCTGCTCTCTATGGCCTAGTAAAACCCCATCCCCAGCAGTTATAGACCTATCTTTCTGTCTCTTTATGTTAAATTGGGCTAGAAAATGACAACTTGATTTTTTTTCTTGGATCTTCTGGTCAAGTTTTGATCTGCTGCATTTTCTGGATCTTTGTAGAGAAGTTTTCCTGGAGGAATTAGGCAATACTTCTTGTTACTTCATCATCTTGGTTTTGCCCCACACAGGTTTACCAAACTAGATCAGGGAAATACTGTGAATATGGTTTATCTAAAAGATCTAAAAGTAGCAAGTTTTTACAAGAGTATTTCATGCTGTTCCTTTGAAGTGCATGGAAGAATATAGACTAGATGATAATACAATTACTTTACATATTCAGACCTGATTGATGAGTTCAGTTCAGGGAGTAGATATTAATGATTCAGTATTCCAGGGACATCTTGTTAGCCCTGTGCCATTTAATTTTTTTTAATGAACCTGAATAAAGGCACAGAGGGCAAGCTCATCAACTGACACAAAACTAGAAAGAGCATTTAGTAAAGTAACTGAAAGACAGGATGCAAAAAAAAAATTGGCATGACAGAATATAAGATTGAATCCAATAAGATGGAGTTTAATAAATGTAAAAATCTTATACCTGGGTGAAGAAAAAAATTTCAAAAACTTAAGATGAGGGAGGTGTGGTTAGACAACAATTGTTCTGAAAAATGATGTTGGATCCTAGAGAACGGCAAGCTCCATATGAGTTAATAATGTTATACATCAGTCAAAGATATATGATCTTGGTCTCCATTTAAAAGGACATAGCTTCCAGAATAAGGAAGTGACAGTTACACTGTACATTTCTCATGAAAGATCTCATCTGGATTTTATGTTCAGCTCTGAGTATCAGAATTTAAGGACACTGATAAACTAGAGAGTTTCAAGAGAAGAGTACCCATGATTATCAGGATAACACATGAGGGCTGGTTTAAGGGATCAGGAATGTTTTACTTGGAGAAGAGAAGACCAATTGTTAAGTGTAACAACTATGAAAAATTATTTGAAGCACTATTATAGATAAAGAATTAGATTTTTCTTTATTCAGAGGAGGCAGAATTATGAGTAATGGATGAAAGTTTCAATGAGACAGATTTAGACAGTCACTCAGTGGGTATTTAAGTACCTGCTACATATCAGGCAGTGTGCTGGGTCCAAGGGAAACAAAGACAGAAAAATGTCAATCCCTGCTCTCAAGGATCTCACAGTTTAATTTAAGCATCATATTAAGAAATATTTCCTAATAACTTCCGCTGTCCAAAAGAGAAATGAGTTGTCAGAAATGTTATATTGAATATTCCTTTTGTGTAAGGGTTAGACCAGAAATGTCAAAAATTCTATTACTGGGAATTTCTATTTGCAAAAATGAACAAATTCCTAACAATGACTTATGATAAAGATTTGCATTAAGAATCAGAAGGTATATGGAAGTAGGAGTCAAGATCCCTTCCAGGTCAACAATTCTATGATCTATTTAGAGAGTAAATTTATGATTGAATAGCCTCAGGAAACTATAATGAGAAGTCCCTGGTGACCCAGAGGTGGAGGTGGGGGGAATTCCCATCATTTAATGAAATCTATCCTCAGGAAATGCTAGGGACTAACCTCTGGAAATTTCTATGATCCATATCTTAGAGTAAATGCAAGAGAAGACATATGTTTAGGAATATTTTCAATTTATGGATGAACATGAAGGTAAATGGTCTTTGGAAGACACAAAATAAATTTATATTTTCTTTCATTTATTCAAATTATTCGTTTATTATTTCATTCATTAGGTACTCTGATCCTAATTTTCTCTCAAATCATAAAACATTCAATCAAAATGTCACTTATTTTCTATTACCTCTTTTAATCATAAAGGCTTTCCCCTCTAGGAGCCAGAACTCTAAACTTTTGTACAAAATTTCCCTGCACACCTCACTGCAGTCTATCATGTTTTAGAAAACAATCAAATAATTATCAGTCTCAGGGAAGAAAATGGTCATATGACAGGCAACTGTATAAAGGGAATTTTTAAAAAATTATTTTGAAAGCAAGAAAATGAAATACCAAAATTGAAAGAAGTTTATGTATACTTATGGGAAGAATACTGAAAAGTTTTGCTTCTCTGACCCATTTTTAGAGAATAGTGAAACAAAAGGAGATGCCTAATTGGAATGGAACTCTTTTAAATTCATCTTTTCTTTGCTTTTTTACTTGATTATTACAACTAATAACCCCTAAAAGACTTTTCAAACAGGGAAACTTGCTGGGGTAAGGTGACAACTGATGAAATGACTTTAGAAGTTAAAGATTATTAATAATATTGAAAATAAAATTGGAATAAATGAAATAAGTGGGAAGTCAAAGTAAACAATGGACATCATAGTAATTAAATACTTTTTTAATGAATGAAAAGTTGAAGACTTAATTTTTATGCCTTCTTTCTTTAGCATAAATAAAGTTCTTCTAACACTTTTTATGTGAGTGAAAGTACAGCAAGTGCTGAAGAGGATATCAAGAGATGAAACAGCATATGCGGGAAGACAGACCTCAGTGATAGTTAATAGACGAAAAGAGTATCAAAGAAAGGCCAGGATGAAGGCAAGTCATTTATTAGACAATAAGAATTCAAGAGAGTAAAATAAAAAGGATGGGCAATTTGAATGGAAAGATAGAAAAGAGAAAAAGGCAAGTTAGGATGAGAGTAGTTTACTGTTAATCACTGGAAGGTAGACCTAGTAATACAGAGAAAGGGAAAGTAGGAAAAGAAAGGATTTGCCAACCGTTAGGATAGTAGTAGATGGTAAATGAACTGTAATTGTTCACAGTCTCCAAGATCTAGTTGTGTTTAGCAAAAGTCAGAAAAGTTTTCCTCTAGGTGGGGTGGAGAATGTTATATCTGGGGCAAAAGAGGAATCTGGGTCAGGCTCTAATAAAAATAGAAGTTTTTTTGGTTTTGGTTTTGGTTTGCTTTGTTTTTGCTATCAATACAAAAACAAGTCATTGTTGCTAGCAATTACTGAAGGGTTAGTGTTATATATGATTGATTTATTAATGAATGCACATTCTGTAAATAAATAAAAGAAACTATGCCATATCACTGCAGCTTACCTAGAAAGATCAATCAATTGTTCAAAATTATCAAGCAGAAATTGAACTACATTAAAAGAAACATAACTTTCAGGCACAATGAAATAACAGGCACACTGTTGTTGTTTTTCCTTCATGAAGATGACCATGATATCAAGGAGGTAATTCCATGACATGCAAGTGAAATGGATTTGAGTGAGGAAGGGCTGTGCAAAGTCATCAGCCTTTCTCCTCCAGAATCATTTGGGTTCTGTGGCCAGATGTAGATCGGAACAATTGAAGATGGCCCTGAGTGCAGCGGGAGATCTTGGCCTTTTTAAGGTAAGATCTTTAACAGGTCTCTGTTTGACTGGAGCAACCACCCATTCAGAGGTACATTGTACTCTGCTCTGGACAGATCACATATAGATAATTATATTCATATTGAGTATCACAGTTTAGGAAGGATAAGTAAACTAGGAAGTATCCCAATGATGGTGACAGGGCTGGAGTCCATGTCATAAGAAGAAAGGTTGAAGAAACAGGGAGTGCCAAGTTTAGAGATTAGAAAATTTAGGGGAGCTATTATTATTTTCTTAAAAATATAAAGAATGTGGAATAAAGATTAGATTTGCCTTAGAGAAAAGAACTAGGATTAATGGATAGAAGAATAATGAAGGGTTGATGAAACAAAAAAGAAATACAATTAAGAGTAGAATTTTTCATTAGTTTTCCTTAGTGGAGGTCTTCAAGTTGGATAATCATTGTCACATCTTTTGTGGTAGAGATTGTTTTGGGGATATGGTTTGAACTAGACAGATGATACGCTTCCTTCAAATTCTAAAATTCTATAATTCTTTAAAATATTAGGGATGAGCATAGCCTATTAAGAACATCATAGAATAATAGACACATAAATGTTTGTTGAACTGATTTGAATTCTGTCTTCCACTGATACATTGTTGGTGGAATTGTGAATACATCCAGCCATTCTGGAGAACAATTTGGAACTATGCTCAAAAAATTATCAAACTGTGTATACCCTTTGATCCAGCAGTGTTACTACTGGGCTTATATCCCAAAGAAATCTTAAAGGAGGGAAAGGGACCTGTATGTGCATGAATGTTTGTGGCAGCCCTGTTTGTATTGGCCAGAAACTGGAAACTGAGTAGATACCCATCAATTGGAGAATGGCTGAATAAATTGTGGTATATGAAAATTATGGAATATTATTGTCCGATAAGAAATGACCAGCAGGAGGATTTCAGAAAGGCCTGGAAAAACTTACATGAACTGATGCTGAGTGAAACGAGGAGGGCCAGGAGATCATTATATACTTCAACAACAATACCATATGATGATCAATTCTGATGGACGTGGCCCTCTTCAACAATGAGATGAACCAAATCAGTTCCAATGGAGAAGTAATGAACTGAATCAGTTACACCCAGCAAAAGAACTCTGGGAGATGACTATGAACCACTACATAGAATTCCCAATCCCTCTATTTTTGTCCACTTGCATTTTTGATTTCTTTCACAGGCTAATTGTACACTATTTCAAAGTCCGACTCTTTATACAGCAAAGTAACTGTTTGGACATGTATACATATATTGTATTTAACGTACACTTTAACATATTTAACATGTATTGGTCAACCTGCCATCTGGGGGAGAGAGTAGAGGGAAGGAGGGAAAAAGTTGGAAGAAAAGGATTTGCAACTGTCTGCATATATCTTGTAAATAAAAAGCTATAATAAAAAAAGAAACAGATGAAAAAAAAGAATTTTCCGTCTTCCTTTTTTCATAAGTCATGAAAACCTGGCAAGCTTTATTTGAGACAGATTTTTTTAGTCAGAGATTATATTAGTATTTTTCAAATTTAAATGTATAAATAAGTTAAAATTAGGGGTAATTATTTTACAAATTAATATTTTATTTTTATAAAAATATTCATAAAAAGCTTTTAAATATCAAAACTTACTAAATACTATATACAATACTAATGTGTATATAGTAGATTTAAATTTTTTTACATACTATTATGATGTTAGTTAGGAAGAAAAACTCATAATTATTTCTCCTATTACAAATATGCAGTCAGTTAATCAAAACAAATTTCCCCATTGACTGTGTCAAAAAAATTTTTTTTGGCTTTATTTTGTATTTTGAGTCTTTCATCTATCAACAGGTGGATAGCATTTTTCCCTATTAGGTCGCTAAAATCTTATTTTGTCATTATACTGGTAAGAATTAATTATAGTTGTATTCCATCACATTTCTATAACATAATTTGTTCATCATTCTACAATTTAGGAGCACCCTCTCAGGTTCCCATTCTTTGCCATTGAAAAAAGAGTTACAGATATTTCTGTACATCTTTACAGTTTATTTTGCTCTGAACTAAACATCCTCTTAATTATCTTTCCTCTAAACCCTTTTTCTCTCCTATTTCCTTATTGAGTAAAAGATATTTTTGAATTAAACTTTGTACTTTTTTGATCAGTTCATATAAGAGTGAGGTTCAAGCATTATTTTCCTCACTCCCCCTCCTTGTTTGCATAGATGTCTTTCTGTGTACTTTTTGTGATCTATTTTCTCTAATTTGCCTTTCCCTCTCCCCTTCTAACTCCAGTATATTTCTCTTCTGCTATCTTTTTTTTCTTAAAATGAAGATATAATAGAATCACTTCTAGGTCTTTTATAATTGAATTTCATTAATGAACCTTAATATTCCCAGAAATAAATGCACCATCTCCCTATTTTTGAATGTAAAAAGCTTATCCTTGTTTAGTTCTTTGTCACTGTTCATTCATGTTTAACATTTTTATCATTTTCTTCAATCTAGTGTTTCAACTTCCAAATTTCTCTGCAACTCTGGTCTTTTTATCAGCAAAGCTTGGATGTTCTCTCTCTTTTTTTAAAAGGCTCTATTTTTCCCTCTGCAGCATTAAAGTTTTTTTCTGGGTAAATTATACCATATTTCAAAGCCGCCATCTCTTTAAATTGTTGGCTACTGAAATGTGTAAAAAACCGACAGTGGTTCCTTGGTACTTAATTTTTTTCCCATTCTTGTAGTATTTTTTTATTTGACCTAGAAGCTCCAGATTTTGGCTAAGATGTTCCTAGAAAATTTCATTTTGGGATTTCTTTCAGGAAATGACTAATGGATTCTGTTTCTAATTTGCCCTCTGATTCTAAAAGTTGTAGTGTTTTAAGATTTCTTGAAATATGATGTCTAGATTCTTTTTTTGGTCATGGAATTCAAATGGCCTGCCTCCCATTAAAGTAGTAGGTACGAAAACTTGTACTAAAACTGACAATGGTTCCTTGGTACATGATTTTTTTTTATGTTTGTAATATTTTTTTTTTTGACCTAGAAGCTACAGATTTTGGCTATGATGCTCCTAGAAAATTTCAGTTTGGGATTTCTTTCAGGAAGTGACTAATGGATTCTATCTCTACTTTGCCTTCTGATTCTAAAAGAGTTGTATAGGTTTTTTAAAAAGCTTTCTATTTTCAAAACATATGCACAGATAATTTTTCAACATTGGTCCTTGCATAGCCTTGTGTTTCAGATTTTTCCCCTCCTTCCCCTGACCCCCTCCCCTAGATGGCAAGCAATCCAATATATGTTATACATGTTAAAATATATGTTAAATTCAATATGTGTAAACATATTTATACAGAAAAATCTGCTCAAAAAGGAAAGTAAATGAGTAAGAAAACAATGCAAGTGAACAACAACAAAAAGAGTGAGAATGTTATATTGTGATCCACATTCAGTCCCCACAGTCCTCTCTCTGGGTGTAGATGGCTCTCTCCATCACAGGATCATTGGAACTGGCATCAGTCATCTCACTGTTAGAAAGAGTCACGTTCATCAGAATTGAACATCATATAATATTGATGTTGCTGTGTACAATGATCTCCTGTTTCTGCTTATTTCACTTAGCATCAGTTCATATAAGTCTCAGCCTCTCTGATATCATTCTGCTGATCATTTCTTATAGAACAATAATATTCCATAACATCATTCTCCAACTGATGGGCATCCACTCAGTTTCCAGTTTCTTGCCACTACAAAAAGAGCTGCCATAAAAATTTTTGCACATGTGGGTCCCTCTCGATGTCAACATTCTTTGGGGGGGGGGCATTTTCCCTCTTTATCTGGTTTTTGCTTTTTCTATGTATCTTACAAATTTTCTTTATTTTTCCTCAGCTTTTTGACTTTGTTTCAATATTCCTTGTTGCTTCATGGAAACAATAGCTTTCATTTGGTCCATTCTTGTTTTCAGTAAGTTTCTTCCTTGGGCAAGGTAATACCTCTTTTGGCAAGATGTTAATTCCTTTTCCATGTTTTTTCTTCCATAGCTCTCATTCTTTTCCAATTTTTTCAATGGCATTCATTCCATTTAGAAAAAAAAATCTTTAACTTTTTTTCTTAAATTTTTAAAACTTTTCTTTCATCTCTTTCAGGAATTCTAGTTGAGTTTGTGGCCAAGGTGTGCTTTTATTTCCTCTGGGGGCACTGTTTATAGATATTTTAGAGTCACTTTCTTTTTGTACTCATGTCTTGTTTCTACCATCATAATAACTCCTTAGGGTGGGATTTTTCTCTCTGCTCCTCATTCATCCAAGCTAATTTCCTGATTTTGGACTTGATATTGGGGATGGATTATGCCACACTTCTGGAGAATAAATCTGGTCTGGTCCTATTGCTGCATTCTTAGAAATATTGAGTTATGTTATTTCAAGGTCTCAACAACAGGCTAGAGAAAGGAGTTCCATCTTAGGCAAAGTCTGATTGCTGTCCTTGTTGGCAAATTCCCTCACAGTACATACAAGAACATACAAGAACAGACTGTAGCTGGAATCCACCCCTTTCAATCAGCTGAAAAATTCTATTAGTTCCAATGGCAAAATTATAAGCTTCCCTTTGGTCTGGTATTCTTGCCTTTATAATTTCTATGTAAGCTTACTTTAAAGTTTATATGCTTTAAATAAAACTCTGCTCTGCACCAGAGGTCTGATTTATACTGCTGTTGCTGCTGGTAGTTTCTGAACTTCTCTTTTCTTGGTATATCATTTGGGGACCCCCTATCCCAGAATATTATTCCCCTTTTCAGGCTGCCCTGGATCAATGACTCAAAACTGGGTAGTGGGCAATAAAGCTATCAGTTTGCTGTCCCTGTCCCTGATACAATGACTCGGTATGGGTATAAGGATGCCCTGTGATAGGTCTAAGGACTCCTCTTGCTCTGGTAAATAGCTTCTTCCACAGTGTGTGCTACCTATAGTGCCTCTGGTCCAACTCCATTCCTAGTGTCCACAGAACTCCTTTATATGTCTCCTTATACTGACCTAGGTTGGACAAAGGACTCAGGGATTTTTTCCTCATTTCCACATAAGTATTTAATTAGGTAAATTTTCTATATCTTTTTGGAGAAGGCTTTGTAGAAGGGAGATCGCTGTGCTACTTCCTATCACTCTGTCATCTTGACTCAGCCTTGGAAAGCAAGCAAACAAACAATCTTGAAAAGCGATAAATAATTCAAAATGAAAGTAAAACACTTCTGAATGTGTGCTAATAAAATTTAGTTCACACAGAATGGATGTAACCTACAGAAAGCAATGTGTATTTTTCTCTTCAGTGGCTAACTTGCCATTTGGAGAAAAAAAAAACACTTGTTTTTAAAATTTTTTCTGGAAAAGAACTTCTATAATTTGTTAAATCTCTTATGAAAAAGTCCAGAAAACTCACTCCTGAAAATGGATTGTTTACTGAATGTTCTGTTGTATAGCACAAGAAACATTAGATACTATATAACTTAATGTAAACCATATTCTTTGAGGTCAATGCTATCATGATTTATGCACATTAAAATTTTTAAATAAATAATTAAGAATGGGTTTCATAGAAACATAGAAGGGACAAAAGAAAGCTTTTGTGAAAAGGAAAGAGTTAGAATAGGAAAAGTGATTTGGTTATCTTATAAGATGATAGGATCACAGGTTTGGAGCAGGAATATATCTTACAAGTCACCTAATCCAATCCTTTCTTTTTACAGATGAAGAAACAAGATCAAAAACATTAACTAGCTTGCCTAAAGTGGCAGATAGGAAGTTGTAGAATTAGAATTTGAACCTTGGTCACTGACTCCAAATCCTACTCTTTCTAGGTCACCATACTGCCTCCTTTCAATTAATCAAGACCACAAAGTTAAGAAATTCACATGGTTTTATTAATATAAGTTTCTATTTTAAATAACAAAACTATTAAAATCTACAGCTCAAACATTTATTTCATTCTGGTGATTTATGCCTGCTATGTATGACAAAGATTATGAATTCTCACTATAAAATTCAATCCATTTGTAGATTGAGCTTCTTACCAGAAGAGGGCAACAATGGCTTGATTGGTATTGTGATAAAAATATGACTGATAACCTTAAGTAACATGTGGTATATTGTCAAATAAGAGAGATATGGCAAACTCAGTCTGCAAAGCTGCTGCATTATAAGTATCAGTGAAGGAAAGAATACAGTACAGTACTTTGATCAGCTTCTCAAAAGATTTTTTCCTTTCTCTTATTATCTTTCCAAAAAGTCAACAATTAACAGATGAATAGAATATCAAACCTTTCTAATATTTTTCATTGATGGCACAAAAGTATTGTTCAGTCACTTGTCAATTATTATAAACTTGTAACTCTATAAACCTGTAAAAGTCAACCAAAAAGTTTTAAGAATTTTAAGCAGACCACGAAAAAGTCACTCAATTACACAAAGTTCAAAGCCACAATATGTTTGCAGATACCTGATCGAACAGAAAGAATTAAATTATTATGAGGCTGCATTAAATATTACCTTAAGCAGATATCAATATATACTATATGAAGTCAATGTCCCTCTTAAATGTGAGAAAAGTATAATTTTAAATCCAAAACACAGTTTCTTCCAATGGATTTTAGATTCTATTTGCCTGTTGAGAGATAAAATAAACTAAGGTCCAAATGAAATTTGTGAAGTTTTCAAATGTTTCCCCTAGAATACTTTCTCCCCCAACAACATCATCTCTTAACATATTCAAAATTTTTTTCTCTATTTTCAGGGCCTTGTATCTTCAAGCTTTCTTTAATGTTTCTCTCCTATTCCTTTGACCAAACACTCCCAGTAACCAGGAATTCAGAAATCATTATCAATATGTAAATCTCTCTTTCCTTGAGCCTCTTTGCAGCCATATAGATAACAAAATAGCAAATGCCTATCCTTTGCCAGATAGGTGGTACAGTGGTAGAGCATTAGACCTGGACTCAGGAAGAACAGAGTTCAAATCCAATTTCAGATACTCATAATCATTTTCAGATTCATACACACAATACTGTGTGATTCTGAGCAAGTCATTTAACCTTATTTGCCTCAGTTTGCTCATCTGTTAAATGCCAAACCACTCCAATATCTCTGCCAAGAAAACCCCAAATATGGTCATGAAGAGTCAGACATGACTGAATAACAATAAACCCTTTAATATCTTTTCAGGAAATTCACAAATGCATGGCCCTGAATTTCTGGTTCCTCAAGCCTTTCAGTGCCTATTGCAGGAGAATTATGTGATGATAATGATTGTAATATGGATGTGAATTTAATGGAGTTGACCTGGACAAAATTTCAGATCCTTTGCTTTCATAATCCTTGAAAAAATTGTTTTGTTAAAAACCAGAGGCAACAAAATTACCACTCATTAAGAAACTTCTCAGAGGTCTGACATGTCCTTTTTCATCTAAGCCAAAACCTTGTTGTCTTTAATAAAGAATAATGGTTTTAATAAGGAATTCATACTAAAGTCTATGGTACTAGAAGTCAGAAAAATCCAGGTTTGTATCTTATGTCTTGGTAAAAGTCATGTAACCCTATCTAATTCTCTGTTTCATAACTGTAAAATGGATATCATAATAGTGACTATAACAACCTAAAATGGATGTGAAGCTCAAATGAGATAATTTAGGTTGAGCTCTTTGAAGAGTTGAGAATTCCATTTAAATGTCAGTTAAGTGTTTATCATTATCATTACAGTCACCATCATTATTATCATTATACATATTTTAAAGTTACAAATATACATATCAGAATTAGCTGGAATGTAAGTCTACTTGCTCCAGAGTTTTTCCCTTCCCATATTAACTTTAGAACCTTAAACCATTTCTTATACTTTCATTTTGATTCACTTCAACAACAAACCAACATTAAAGCAGGTTAGAAAGAAGATTTAAAGACTTCTTCTCTTGTATGTCTAATTTCTTGTCCCAAATTATTTCATTTTGTAGTGAACTATTGTTTCTTAGTAGACTCAAATTCCAGCTTTAATTAAAACCAGTTTTGAAATATATTTTTCAATACATATATGGTCATTATGGTATCTCAATCCATGAGTGCTCAGACTGCTTTATAAAAACTAACTAGCACTCATCCCAAATTCTTAAAGTGTGATGTTATTAATTGCAAGTGATCATTTTCCTCATTTGTCTGATGAACTTAATTTGACTAAAAGGCCTTGATGATTACTTCAGAAATAAATAAATACTTCAAGATGTAAAACACCAATGACATTGTATTTGTGGCATTCCAAAATGGAAATGGAACCATGAAAGAAAAAAAAAATTAAGACCCATTTGTGCTAGCCATACCTGAAACAATAATATTATGACAAATTAACAAATTCAAAGTAAGGACAATGGTCTCTCAACATCTTTGAGACTTCAGTCATATTACGATAATTAATTCCTTTTCAGGAGATACAAAACAACAAAACTGTAATGGATTGAAACTGAGCAGATGCACTGAGGTCCAAGCACTTAAGGCTAAGTACCAATTGGACAATACTCTATTAGCATTTGCTTGGAGAAAGAATGGCCCTGCCCACTACTCTGTGTGGGCTGGATCTGTTGGGTATAGAGAGACTTGGAGAAGGGATTGGAGGGTGGAGTAGGACAAGCAAGTGTGACTCCCGGCAGTAGAAAAAAAGAGGAGATTCCTGTGTTCATTCCTCTCCTCTCCCTTTGACAAAGAATGACGATCAAGGACTTTTGCTTATCCTGACTCCAGCTGATTCTAAAGTATCCAGGGTGCTAATGCAGTCATCACATTTGGTGCCCAATATGGGACCAAGGAAACTACTTTCACTGAAGAAGTCCCCAGTGACCAGGAAATAGGGTGAGTGTTTTAATAGACAAACAGGGAACTTACTTTGTTAAGGGCTAAACTAGTAACCTTTTCTGATTGAAATGGGGCAGATGTTAGGAAAAGATTCTCCCCCAGCACCAGCCACAGCCCCACCCCACCCCTACTCTGAGGAGATGCTATAGAAAGCATGCTTAACTTGGTCAAGGGACAAGGCTTACTTATAACTTGGGAACAGATCGCTAGACTCTTGGGTACATTACAACACACGTCCCCTTGGTTCTTAGAGGAAGAAGAAATCTCGCCAGATAATTGGAAGCTAAAAGGACAACAACTATGTGAATACTACAATGATAAAGGTCCTCACTCAATTTCCAACGAAGCATTCTATATATACAACATAATACAACTGGCCTGAAAGAATCCTGCAAGTTATAGAAAAAAAGAAAAATTCTAGGAACAGCTATATGAGGAAATATGAGGAAAAAGAGGAAGACAAAGAACAGTTTAATATCGCTGGAGGGCATGAAGACTTAAATAAGGTTCAAGGGTGTAGTGAATTTCCCTCTCATCAGGCAGCTTCCACCCTGCATAGGGAGCAGATAATTGACCCTTCCCCATCAACTCCACCTTCTGGAATGGAGAGAGGAGTAGTAGTGGGAGGGGCAGTGATGTCACCAGCACCTACCTCCCAGCAATCACCCATTCCTATGACTAGATTGCAAAAAGCACTACTTAAAGTCACAGAGGAAGGGAAGGATATAGCTGAGTTAAGATTACAAATTTATCCTGTGATTCAACAGTTTAACTCTTCAGGTCAAGAAAGTAGAAGATACACTCCTTTTGATATAGAAATCCTCAAAGACCTGAAAAAGGCTTGCACTCTTTATGGGGCTACGTCAGCTTATGTTAAGATGTTATTACAGAATTTGGCTTATGAAATTTTAACCGCTAGTGACTGGAAATCTATAGCAAGGACATACTTAGAACATGGACAAAGCTTGTTGTGGCTTTCTGAATATAGTGAGCTCTGTAGGATACAAGCCCAACAAAATAGTCATAGTGGAGTTAATCCTCCAATCACCTGTGACTAACTAACAGGAGTAGGTTCTTATGCAGACATCGCAGTACAGATTAATTACTCCATAGCAGCATATGAGCAAATTGCTGCTGCTGCTATCAAAGCGTGAGCTTCTCTCTACAATTAAAACGACAAGGGTGAAGCCTTCACAAAAATAACACAAGAGCCAAATGAACCCTTTGCTGATTTTGTGGGACATTTGCAGACTGCTATCATACAAACTAATGGTGAAAATGCAGTAACAGACATTTTGATAAGGCAACTTGCTAAAGAAAATGCTAATGAGGTTTGTAGAAGAATTATACTAGGACTGCACAAGGATGCTCCTTTAGATGAGATCATAAGACGCTGTGCCACAGTGGGCACAAATGCCTTTTATAGCCAGGCTATGATGCAGACTTCCCAAGATCCCAACATGGGAAGACAGGGTCCCTTCTGGCAAGGGACTTCTAGAGAGACTTGTCAATGCTTTCAATGTGGTAAAGTAGGGCATCTGAAAGTTCAATGTTGACATAGAGACAGAGTGAGAAAACAGGGTGGGAGAACAAGACCCAATACCCCATGTCCAAAATGCAACAGAGGCTTTGATTGGGCCTCAGAATGTAGACTGATTCAGGGAAACGGGATGAAGGGTCCAGCTCCAGGGTCCCAGGCAAAAAACACTTGGGTCATGATGGCAGCCGATGGTGCACCCAGAGAGTGCCTAGAAGTTCAGTACCCAGACATGACCAATCAGTCAGGAAGCCATCTGATGGGAGAAAGGGATTACACAATCAATCAGCCAGGAAGCAACCTGATGGTAGAAAGGGATTACAATTGCGGAGAATAGAGTTGTATGCAACTGGGACAATTGAGATACCCCCTGGAGAGGTGAAATCTGTTCCTCTCCAGCCTGTGGATCTCTTGCATCCAGGCATAGTAGGCTTGACCATTTCATCTGAGAGTACGTACAAAACAGTGTCCATCCACACACTGATGTGGGAAACTGGGGAATGTGCAGATAATATCCCAGTCACTAATACAGGTAGACAATGTGTGACTTATCACCCAGGAGAAGTAATAGCATCAGGTTTACTAATACAGACTCCTAATAGGCAATCTGGTGATAGTCGCCCAGATTCTGACTCCAAGCAACAAAATCCAGGAATATACTGTACGGCAGCTGTAACAGCTGACTGACCTATGCTCACTATCTATATAAATGGCATACCATTAGAAGGATTGGAAGACAATGATGCAGATTCATTAGAGATTTAGTCATTAGAGATTGAGTCATTAGATGCAGTCATTAGAGATGCCAACTGGACCAGTCACTGGCCAAAGATTAAGGCAGACACCTACATGTCTGGTGTAGGAGGATCAATAGCAGCTGAAGTTAGTGCTACCCCTTTGAGATGGGCTTCTGAAGGCAAAACAGGAGTTTTTACTCCTGTGGGGAGTAGATTTACAATCTGTGGGGAAGAGACATTTTATAACAATTAGAGTTAACAATGAGTACTTCAGTTTATTAAGCAGGGCTGTTGTTGAAGGCCTTCCAACACTTTCACCTGTTCCTATCCAATGGAAAACTGATACACCAGTGTGGATAGAACAGTGGCCCTGAGGTAGCGATAAAATTCAGACCTTATTAGATATAGTATAGGAGCAACTTGACCAAGGACACTTATAATTTTCTCTAAGTCCTTGGAATTCCCCAGTATCTGTTGTAAGAAAGAAATCTGGAAAACAGAGGATGTTGACTGATTTAAGAAAGGTAAATGAACAGATGGAAACTATGGGAACTCTTCAACCTGGACTTCCATCTCCTACTCAATTGCCTAAAGAATGGCCTCTTCGGGTTAGAGATATTAAAGATTGTTTCTATTCTATCCCTCAGATAAGGAGGAAATGAAAAGATTTGCCTTTTCAGTGCCCAGTGTTAACTTAACTGAGCCTTATAAAAGATATGAATGGACAGTTTTGCCACAGGGAATGAAAAATAGCCCTACTATATGTCAAATGTATGTTGCTACTGCTCTTACTCCAGTAAAAAAAGCATTTCCAAAAGTAATATTATTACATTACATGGATGATATATTGGGATGCACCTGAGGAGCAAATGTTAGAAGTATGTCTACAAAAGACCATAGAAACACTAAGGAAGTACAAATTATACATAGCTCCAGAAAAAATTAAAAGACATTCTCCTTTTCATTATTTAGGATATGAAGTATACCCTAAGGTGCTTATAGTGCAAAAACTTTCCTTAAGAACAGAGAAACTAAACACTTTAAATGACTTTCAGAAATTGATAGGAGATATCCAATGGATGCGTCTAGTGTTAGGCTTGACTACGTATCAATTGCAACCGTTATATGACATTTTAAGGGGAGACAGTGCTTTAAACTCACCACGCCAGCTTACAAAAGAAGCTCAAGAGGCTTTGAGAGAAGTTGAACTGGCTTTATCCAATGTGGTTGAAAGAGTCACTCAAAAACCTTTGGAAATATCAATGTTTGCTACACAAGAGGCACCCACAGCAGTCCTTCATCAAGGAGACAGTGTGACAGAGTGGGTGAACCTCCCAGCACAACCAGAACAAAGCCTTACTCTTTACCCAGTGCTTGTGACAAGAATTTTATTAAAGGCCATTAAGCAAGCAGTACAACTATCTGGGATAAGACCTGACAAGTTATATACCTTTTATACTAATGCACAAATTAACGTGTGCTGTGAAACCATCCCAGAGTGGCAAATTTTATTAGCCATGGTTCCAAATTTTACACACGAGTCTCCATTAAAGATAACCAGACTATTACATATTGGTGATGGATTCTTGAAGAAAAGGTTTCTAAAGTTCCTCTTAAAAGAGAAACTATCTTTACCGATGCATCCAAACATAATATTTGTGCTGTATACTCTCATGACATAACTATAAAGAGAGTAGTCAGAACTCCTTTTCAGTCCACTCAGCAGAATGAATTGTATGCAATCATTCTAGCTCTTACTTATTATCCAGGAGATATAAATAAAATATCTGATTCAGCCTATTCAGTAGGCATGGTACAAAGGATTGCCACAGACCAAATAAAATTTGTAGCCTCTAATATATATATGGGCTTATATATAAATATAAGCTCTTTATGGAACTTCAAGAGCAAGTAAGAAAGCAGCCAAGTAAGATTTATATCTTGCATGTCCACTCTCATAGTGACTTCCAGGTCCTATTTTTGATGGTAATTCAAAGGCAGATAGCCTTCTAACTATGTTGGTTAATAGTCCTTTATTTCAAGAAGCCCAGGAATCTAATTCTAAATATCATCAGGCTGCTCGAGCTTTACGTTTACAATTTGGAATAATGAGAGGAAGCAAGGAGCATAGTAAAAGCCTGTACAGCTTGCCTTCCTTTCCACACTCCTACACTGCCTCCAGGGAAGAACCCTTGTGCTCTTGAGACCCAATGAAATTTGGCAAATGGATGTGACCCATTATAAATCTTTTGGTCTCCTGTCTTTCATCCATGTTGTGGTAGACATCTTTTCAGGATTCACGTTTGCAATATCAGCAGCAAAAGAGACAGCCTGAGTGGTCTGAATTCCTTATACAAGCATTTGCAATTATGGGTGTGCCAGAAACAATAAAAACAAACAATGGACCTGCATATACTTCTAAACATTTTGCATACTTTTGTGCACAGCATAAGATTTTACACACCACTGGAATACCTTTTAATCCTCAAGGACAGGCAATAATAGAGAGGAGAAACAAAGACATTAAGACGCTCCTCCAAATACAAAAGAAAGGGGAAGCCACAAGTAACCCTAGAGAAATTCTAAATCTAGCCCTTTATACTATTAACTTCTTGATTTTTGACAAAGATGCACTGGCTCTGGCAGACAGGTTTTATAACCCACCGAAAGGGCAGTGTCCAGTGCGAGCAGCTCCACTATCTTTAGATAATCTCCAGATGATGTAGAGAGACCCAGAAAGTGGTGAATGGAAAGGACCAGATAGGTTAACTGCTTGGGGGAGAGGGTTTGCTTGTATTTTTACAGATGGAGAAGGAATCAGATAGGTGCCAATGAGCTGTATTTGCCTTGTCCATTAGAGAGAGACTGAGCATACCCTTGAAATGAAGGAAAAGACCCAAGAAACATCAGGTGGTTCTGTTGCTGACAGTGCCCACCACTGAAAGAACATGGCAGTTACAGTGTTTGACTTATGGACATCAAAAATTGTTGGACTTCAAAACCCTCAAGAATCACTGGACTCTCTGAGACATGAAAAGATTGTTGTAGGACTTCAAAACCCTCAGGAATCATTGGATTCTCTGAGAAATGATAAGACTGTTGCAGGACTTCAAAAACTTGTGAGGACCATTGGATTTCCTGACATGTGAAGCAATGGACAATAGATTGGTTATATAATATATATAATATATAATATCTCTTGGCTGCTGAAGAAGGTGTATGCGTGCCTGTTGTTTACATCCCCTCCTTCTAGGACTTCTGGAAATTTCAACACCATATTAATTCATATTATTGTTATATCACTACTTGCATGTACAATTTATGTTTATTGCACCACATCAAGCCTGTACTGTCTGTGGGGAGAGTCATCACTAATAGCCTATGCATTATTGCTATGTGCTTGTGTAATACCTCCCATGCTGATGGGTTTGTGCCTACCTGTTTCTAATAAGAGTCTTCAGCCCAGAAACCTGCTAGCAATCCCTATTTCCCTTTGGTGCTTTTCCTCTTCCTTTCTGAGATGTCAGGGAGGGCATGATCATCTCCTTTTTAGTGGTCTCATCTCCCTTCTTGAGAAGTCAGGGTGAGCGTGATCACCTCCTTTTTGGTGTTTTCACCTCCTTTCCTGAGAAGTCAGGGAGGGTGTGATCACCTCCCTTTGGGGGATCTCACCTCCCTGAGAAGTCAGGGATGATGTGAGTGTGACCACCTGTGTTCTAAAACAAAAGAAAGCAAGAGATATAATGGGCTGAAACTGAGTTGATGCACTGAGGTCCTAGCACTTAAGGATAATTACCAATTGGACAATACTCTATTAGCATTTGCTTGGAGAAAGAATGGCCCTGCCCATTACTCTGTGCTGGCTCAATTTTTTGGAATATACAGAGATTTGGAGGAGGGATTAAAGGGTGGAGTAGGACAAGGGAGTGTGACTCCAGGTGGTAGAAAAAAGAGGAGATTCCTGTGTCCATTCCTCTCCTTTGACTTCAACAAAGAATAAAGATCAAGGACTTTTGCTTATCCTGACTCTAGCTGATTCTAAAGTATCCAGGGTGCTAACGCGGTCATCACACAGAACCAAACATTTCTTTCTCCTACTATATACCTTGAATCTTGGGTGTTCCAAATCTTGACTACTGGCTAGGTCATAGAAATTGCAACACAGAAAATGAGTATCTCTATGTTGCCAACTTATAATGTGCCTGCTCCTACTCTGTACTTACATATGGAAAGGAGCCAGAAAGAGGAAACTTAAACAATTGCCAATTTGAAATTTTCCTCAGGACAAAAACTCCAAATAATTACCCAATTTCATAGAAGTCTCTGGCAAGAAATACCTTGTTTTGCTTCAGGTCATGATGTATTCAAATGGTCAGGAAAGAAGACAACACATTGTATACCACCAAACTTGAGAGAACTTTTTGATTCATACTTAAATTAAATGTTCCTTATTTCTTTCCAAAATTCTCTTTCAACACTATCATCTAAGAAACAGAATAAATGTTCCTGTTGGGCAACACAAATTTAATTTTTATCTTCTATAATCACTATAGAGATTAAACACAAAGTGAAATTGGATAAAACACATATAGCCACCAAAATATGATACAAACTTATTTACAGATCAATAAAATAGATCTGAACAAATTTTTTGGTTTTATGTGTCAGTGTAAATTTTAAATCACTAATATCTGTAGAAAATCTGCTCAAAAGCAGGAGTAAGCTAAAATGTAAAGAGTTGGTTGAGGAATCAGAAAAATTTCAGTTCTGTAATCTGTATGACCTTAAGTAAGTTAGCTTTATTTTTCAAAGCCTCAATTTCATAAATATAATGATGTGATTGAAATAGATGATCTTTGACATTCCTTCCAACTCCAAATCGATGAACATATGCAGCTGAACCATTACCAATATTCTTCTTGTTAAAAAGTCATAATTCAAAAATTGGTTTTATATCTTAATAACTGTTTGACATTAACTTTACTTCTCTGGGACTATTTCCATATCTGTATAACCCACATGTGGCATTCTGATACAAGGTTTGCTATCTTTACAATTGGGTAAGGAGAAAAGAAAAGCTGCAGAGACCCCTTCATCTACTTCAATGCTTTCCTCTTTCCAATGGGTGGCTGTAGAGGACTGATCCAAAAAGGTGTGCTTGAATCAGACAACCTAGCACTTAAGGCTAATTACCTATTTGGTGTGAGACTATGACTTTATTAGCATATGTGTGGATAAATGGCTCTTCTCACCATTGGTGCTTGCTGAATGTTTGGTGTTAAGATAATCATGGCAAGAATTGGAGGGCAAAGGGAGAGGGGCCAGAGTCACTTGGCGGCAGGACGAGGAGGAGAGAGGTTGGTGACTCTGGACTCCAGAATCCAGGATACATCTTTGGCAAGCCTTGTGGCAGCTTGCCTGCTACCTTCACTTCTCCTCCTAAAGACCAAGGACTTTAATTTATCCTGACTCTGGCTGACCCCAAAGCCCTTCAGGGAGCTAGCCCGTACTTTCCAGGTGGCCATTGAGGTTTTATTTTTCTTTGGTTGAAAGCTCTATCCTGCCTTTTACTGGAAAACAGGAGATTGATTTCTTGAGATCTGAATTCTAATGGAATCCATACCCATCTCTGATTAAAGTCATGACTCCATCAACCTAGAATTCTTATCCATATGAGTTATCTCTGCTATTTTAGAAATTTAGATAAATTATGAATAATCAAAACCAGACAATTATCTAATTACAGCTTACAGCTCCCATTTAGGATAAAATACAATTGTTTAAGCATAGGCTTAAATTTTAACCTTTTTTCATTTTTAAATATGGTCTAAAACAGTATGTAACTTTCCATTTATCTAGTTCCATACTAAATTTTCTCTCTGGAACAAGATACTACAACAAACACATAGAACAAAAAAAAAGAATTTCTATTTTATAAACTGTGACAAAAAATCCAGAAGAGATTTGAATTTTCATGTTAAAACTAGCCTCAGTTATATTATCTAAACTTTTCTAGCCAAACTAGCAAACTTATGCTTCATGGAAAAGATGACATTTTTGGCAACACAACCTTAGTGACAAACTGATTAGTGATTAGTATGGAATAAAGAGAACTAAATCTTTGCCTTAATTAGAATTACAAACTATTTCCATTCTGTTTCTTCTTAGGGAGGTAAACTTTAAAAATTAAAACAAAAGCTTCAAACTACAACATACAACTCAATTCACTTTTGAAATCAGTACCTTCAGAGGTGGAGATGATATGGTGGAATAAATACACAGTTGCTAAACCTTCTACAAAATCTCTCTTATTCAATAACTACAGAAAATAGTGAATAGAATTCTGAGCAAGAAAGCCAAGAAAAAGACACCATAAATTATTATTTCCAGTTCAAAAAAACACTGTGATTGAGACAAGCCAAGACCACAGTATGGTGGCAAGCAATTGAAGTGAGGAAGAACCAATAAGGAACTTATAAATAAATGGACATGCAACTAAAAAATCCACAAAAATATCAAGTTAAAAAAATCTCCAATTAAAAGTCAAAGTAGAAATCCTAAAAGTCAAAGGGGAGGGTGATAAAAGTGAAAGTAAAAACTACCACCAACAACAAAACAATGAATGAATGAAACTTGGAGCTGGCTTTATGAAAAAGAAATGAAACATAAAACACTGGTTAATTTCATTTTTTAAAAGAAAGCTAAATTACAGTATCAAAAATGAAAAAGGGAATTTACAACCAATGAAGGTGAAACTAAAACAATTAAGTCTTTTCTTCAAATCATCAATAAAAGTGATAATCTCAATGACATGAATGAATATTTATAAAATATAAATTGCCCAAATTAAAAGAGAAAGTAGAATACTTAAATAATAAATCTTAAACAAATAAAAAAAAAAGTCATAAATGAGCTCCCAAAGAATAAAAAACCAGGATTGGGTAGATTTTTTTTTTTAGCAAATTCTCCCAAACATTTAAATATTGATTAATTTCTATATTATATAAACTCTTTGAAAAAGTACGAAAAAAAAAGGAACTCAACTAAATTCCTTCTATGACATAAATATGGTTTTAATGCCTAAAGCAGAGAGACCAAAAATAGAAAGAAAAAATAGACCAATTTCCCAAATGAACACTGATGCAAAACAAAATAAATTAAATACTAAGCTAAGAGATTTAAACCAGAAAGGCAAGGCTGGCTCAGTACTAGGAAAACTATAAATACAACTGACCTATCAATATAATTACTTGTACTAGAAATTGACATATCAATAACAAAATCTACAAAAATCATATGATCATATCAATAGATGCAAAAAAAAGCTTTTTGTCAAATTGCAAAAACCACAGAAAGCAAACCTTATCTTTAAATAATAGTACTGATCTAAAAATCAAGTATAAGCATTAGGGGTTAAGCTAGAAACTTTACCAATAAATCTTCTGCAAAAAATGATAGTTTGTTTCCTTTTTGCCTAGGCTTATTTTTTCAATTTTTCTTTCTTGCCTTATTTCTATAACTAACATTTCTAATATAATATTGAATAATAATAGTGACAATGGACAGGAAGTTATGGGTAGATTCTTTTGAATTAAATTGAATAAAAATTTCTATTTTATCCTATAGGTATACAGTATCAGAATAATTTTCCTTGATAATTTCCTGAAAGATAGCGTCTGGGCTATTTTTTTGATCATGGCTTTCAAATGGACCAATAATTTTTAAATTATTTCCAAATCAGTTGTTTTTCCAATGAGATATTTCACATTTTCTATTTTTTCATAATTTTATTTTTATTTTATTGTTTCTTGATTTCTTATGAACTCATTAATTTCTATTATACTCAATTCCAAATTTTAAGGAATTATTTCCCTCAGTGTACCTCCTTTCTCATTTGGCCAATTTTTTCTTTTTTTTAAGGTATTCTTCCCCTCATTAACCTTTTGTATTTCCTTTTGTATCCTTCTCATTTCTCTTTGCAATTTTTCCTCTATCTCTTTTAGTTGATTTTCAAAATCTCTTTTTTGAGTTCTTCCACTGTACCAATTCTTTCATTTTTTCTTGAAGGCTTTTAATGTAAGAACTTCGACTTCATTATCATTTTCTGAGTGAGTGTTTTGATGTTCTTTGTCATTATAGTAACTTTCTATTGTCCAAATCTTTTTTCTGTTGTTTACTCATTTTCCCAGCCTATTACTTAGCTATTAATTTTTGTTAAAGTAGGGCTCTGTTTCTATGGTGAGGGGTGTTAATGTGCCAAAGCTTCAGGGGTTTGTGCAACTGTTTTCAGAGCTTCTTCTAAAGACCTGACCACAAGTATTTTTTTGTGCTCCAGAATTGTGAAGAAGGTCCTACTCCACTGTGGCTAAACATTCTAGTGTTCTAAAGCAACAAAGTCCTTCCACAGTGCTAGTAAACAGAAATCCTGTGAGCTGAGGCCTCAGGAGGCTGCTGAAAACCACTGTCCATGCCTACTCCTGGTTTGCTGGTTTCCCAAGGTCCTCTCACTAACTCTCCTGTTGACCTTCCAAGTCATCTTTGGTGTCTCTGGGCTGGAAGGTCTGGAAACCACTAGTGCTTTGTTCCTGCTTTCTGGGTACCCAAAACTATGCTAGAGTCCCACACTGTTGCAACAGACCTCTTCTGCTGACTTATCAAGTTTTCAGTTGGAAAATTGTTCCACTCTATCTTTTTGTGGGTTATGAGTCTCTAAAATTTGTTGAGAAATATTACTTAAAGGAATTTGGAAGAGTCTGGGGGAGAGCTGGACAAGTCCCCACCTTTACTCCAATATCTTGGCTGTGCTTCAACTTTATAAAATTTTGACACAATATTTAACTATCTGAAATCTTTCACATTTCTTATGCTTATTCCCATTTTCAACTACACTAGAAATAAACATGAGAAATATGAATGATTGGAAATTATAACTAACGAATTGGAGTAGGGTGAAAAGAATTAACATTAAAAATTTTCTTCCCCTAAGTCCCTAGCCCCTCTAAATAAGAGAAGTCTCTGAATTCTTCTTCAAATACTGGCACCTTCCTCAACTGCTTCAAATTGACCATATCATTAAAGGAACACCAAAGGAGATGGTCAACTATTAATCCACTGATGTTTGGGGCATATTGGGTATTCAGAAAGGACTAGCACTTCTGATTTCAGGGCTACGGAGTGCTTAGTGCTTCGTTAGATAATGAAGATACCAAGGTCATATACTTCATCCTGGTCCACTACTAGCTGTCTTGACTTTTGTCATGTCACTGGATTTTAATGACTCTGGAAGAGAGAGTGAAGCCAACAACTTTATGTAACTCTGTCTGAAGCTACTCCCTCCACATGTAGCATGAAACATCATTTATGTGGCTCAGGAGACAAAACTAGCCTCTTCTATCCCATGCATCTCCAAAGAAGACTTTTAATTCCTATGAGGAGGGGAAGCAGGAAGTTGGGGCAGTCAGAAGATGGCCACTTTACTCTCTTCAAAGAGAGAAGGGCCAAGCTGGATTATATCTCTTTATTCTCTTTGATACTATGAGTCCAGCAGATATAGTTTTCAGGTTCTAACTAAAGTCCTTATCACTTTCTTAAAGGAACAGACCCTCAAACTTTATATTCAATATCTGAATTCCTTTGTCACCAAATACCAGATTCACAATGAATACACAAAGCCAATAGCAAAGAAACCCATTTATCCAAAATGATAGCAAAACAGAAAACAGAGAAAGCATACACACACACACACACACATACACACTTACACAACCCCCCACCCCAACATTACAGAATGAAAATGCCCTCCCATCAGTTGTGAAATAATCACCAAAATCAAGAGAAAGAATTACAGATTTAACACAATGAGGTTATTCCCTAAAGCCTGTACTCTAGCAAGATGGGGATAAAACCTGCCAATCCCTGTCATGTCAGCTTCTTCCTGCTCTTCTACCTTCAGAAGTGGAATTGACATTGTCCATCTCAAAACTAGAAGTCCTAAAAATAGAAAAAGACTGAAAAGCACAAATCTCTCTTCTCTTCCACTTCTCATTAACCCAGCCTCACATCTCAAGTAGGCATAGGCATTGATCTCCAATAAGAAGAGAAGCCAAAACCAAAAGGCTTTGGGGAAAGAGTTATATCCAGCACATGATTAAATACATGAATTCTCTCATAGAATTGGATTTATTTATATGTTTCAGACAGAAGCAAAAAAAATCAACCACAGAAATTCACAGTTTAAATATTTTATTATCCTTCAAAAGAACATTTAGAACAAAGTAAAAACACAGGTGTTTGAAACAGTATCTTTAAAAAATTACATTCTAGGTTATAAAGTTGACTGTGAGATGGAAAAGAATATTATAGTAGGTTGATGACAATCTGAACTTAAGTGATATGTAAAAAGTAGGCCAAGATAGATTTGGGTAAATATATCAGCTGTGAAATGGATAAACAAGGATAGATAAGGGACAGTCATAAAGATAGGAGAAATAAAAGGGAGCAGTGCCACAAAAAACAGAGGATAAAATAACAGTGTCAAATATGGCAAAGAGATCAAGAATGATAAATACTGAGAATAGGTGAGACAACTGGCAATTAAAATTATTGATAACTTAAAGAGAACTTCTATAAATTTACAATGCCAGAATCCCGATAGATAGAAATAATTGAGGTGTGGAGATGACAGATTTTTTCCCTAAAGGTTTGGTTTCCTAAGAAATAGGAGAAAAGATAAAGGATGATACCAAGAGAGTCTACTATTTTTTAAGGATAGTGCATAGGCAAAGGAAAGAATATTAGTAGGTAGGAGAAGACTGAAGATCAAAGAAAGGAGGAGAACCTTTTGGTAAATATGGAAAGGTGTGGACTCAATAATACATTTAGCAAGATTAGCTTGGTAAAGAGCCACCTCTTCCTTAGGGATGAGCAAGAGCATAAAGGAAGAGAACCAAAAATGATGTCAAGGGGTGTGACTTGGAGTTAAAGGGAGAATAGGGACTTCATACTGAAATGTCTTATAACACTGAGAGTCTTTCATTTTCTCAGTTAAATACCAAATCTTCAATTGTGAGAGATAGGAGGGTGTAGTTTGAGAGGCTTGGAATATAACCCATGGGGATGGAAATAGAAGTTCAATTAAGAAAGAGTAAAGAGCCTGTGTTATTAGTGAAGGTCCAGATGAAATTAGATTAAAACCAACCAAATAAGAAATTTGTAACAGACCTAGTCAACATGGCTATATGACATTCTGAAGTTTTGTCCATGTTTGTAGATGCAGAAGAAGCGTATGATGAAAGGAATACAGGGTGGTGATTTTGGAAGGTATGAATGCAGATAAGACAGAGATTCAAGACTTTTAAGAATGAAAAGTAGAAAAGAAGTAAAACTGTTAAATAAAGAGAGCCTTTGATTGACTTCAAAAGGAAAGAAAGAAAGCCAGAATAGGAATAAAAGCTTGGAAAGGTATTGAGAGAGTATAGAGATTAGAAACCACAATGAACACAAACAATAGGTCAAGGAGTAGGACACAGAAAGAGATGGATAATAGGAGGTAATGATTAGATAATGGAATTTTGGAATAATTGATCTTGGAAGTGTAACAACTGGTGACAGAAAGGATGTAATCATCACTGCTTATGCCAGGTAGAAAGCAGTAGGAATTCAGAGGTATGCAACATATTTGAGAAGAGGGAGGGTTTTTGAATGAATATCAGTATGTAATACTGAAATCCCTTCAAATAAGCAGAAACTAGGCATTGAACAACACCTAACACCCTCTAACAAGATAAGATCGAAATGAGTTCATGATTTAGACATAAATTTAGACATACTATAAGCAAATTTAAAAAAAAATCTGTGGAGAAGGTAAGAATTTGTGGCCAAAGGAGAACTAGCATACATTATGAAATACAAAATAGATAATTTTGTTTAAGTTTAAAAGTTTTCATACAAATAAAACCAATGCATATAAGATTAGAAGGGAAGCAGAAAACTGGGAAAAAATTTACATCCAAGGGTTCTGATAAAGATCTCAGTTCTAAAATATAAAGAGAACTGATTCAAATTTATATTACAAGCCATTCTCCAATTGACAGTCAAAGAATATGAACAATTTTCAGATGAAAAAATTAAAAACATTTCCAGTAATATGAAAAAATGTTCTAAACCACTACTGATCAGAGAAATGCATATTAAGACAACTCTGAGGTACCACTACATATCCTTCAGCCTGGCTAAGATGATAGGAAAAGATAATGATAAATATTGCAGGGGATGTAGGAAAACTGGGACACTAATACATTGTTGGTGGAATTGTGAACTGATCCAACCATTCTGGAGAGGAATATGGAATTATGTCCAAAGGGTTATCAAACTGTCCATATCCTTGATCCAGCAGTGTCTCTTCTGGGTCTGTATCCTATAGAGAGCATAAAAAAGGAAAAAAGACATGCGTGCAAAAATGTTTCTTGTAACCCTTTTTATAGTGGCAAGGAACTGGAAACTGAGTGGATGCCCATCAGTTGGAGAATGAATGAATAAGTTATGGTACATGAATGTTATGGAATATTATTGTTATATAAGAAATTAGCAACAGGATGACTTCATGGGCTTACACGAACTGATGCTGAGTGAAGTGAGTAGAAACAAGAGAGCATTGTATTCAGCAACAAAATCATGCAATGATCAGTATAATGGACATGGCTCATTTCTGCATGCAGAAAAGGACTGTGGGACTCAAATGTGATCACACATAGTATTTTTATTTTTTTGTTGTTGTTTGCTTGCATTTTTGTTTCCTTCATTTTTTTTCCTTTTTGATCTGCTCTTTCTTGTGCAGCATGATGATTGTAGAAATATTTATAGAAGAACTGCACATGTTTGCCATATGTTGGATTTTTTGCTTCTAGGGGAGAGGATGGGAGAAAAGAAGGGAAAAAATTGGAACCTACAGTTTTGCAGGGATGAATGTTGAAAAATATCTTTTTATATGTTTTGAAAATAATAAGCTATTATTAAAAAAAGAAATAAAAAAAAGAAATTCCTCAAACTTCAAACAGGAAAAAAAAAAAAGATATCCCCTTATACAAAAGAAGGAGTAGGTTAGGTGATAAGGCCCAACTGAAGACTGAGAGACAGATACTAAACTATTTTAGAAGGAAGAAAGAATGTTTTGGGAGGTAATAGAAAATAGCTACCAAGATCTAGCATTTTATTGCTTCCTTTCTGTCATAAAGATTCTTTAAAATTCTTTAGCAACAAATGCTAAGAGCATAACAAATACATTCACATATCCTGATTTTCTCAAAGACATTTCCTATTTTTCATTAAGAATAAGTAATTTTTCGTGTTCTTCTCTTACTCAATATATTAATGAAATATATAAATAAAATTCTAACCCTTTTTCAATTTTTAAAAATTTATAAAAAATAAAACAAATATTTAAAGTACACTACTATTTTTAGAGGAGTGTTGTGGATTGTATGGGATCTCAGAAAGCATCTAGTTAAAACACTTCATTTTATAGTTGAAACTGAAATAATTTAAAAATTCTTAATTTCTCAAGTATTTTTCTATATATAAAAAAACATTTAATACTATGAAACGGAAGAAATTAAATTTTCACAATTGTCTTTTAGATTATTAAGTGTTTAATGCACTAAACAGGAAAATGGCATTTTTATGAGCATATGAAATTCAATATATACTTACTTGAACAATCTAATGTTTTATTTACTATGTAGACATGTTTTATTATTTGGTTCTAAGTGAGTTGAAATATATCATGTAAAAAGGAAAGGTATCTGTTCAGACTCTTAACAGCTGTAGAAAGTTGGGAAGAAAACTTAAACAGAATGCTTTTATTCATCCTCAAGCCAAAATGAATTCAAATGATTATCCATGTATAAAAGTGAGTTTGGAAAAGGACTACACATAAAATAATACAAACATATATATATATATATATATTTAGCTAGGCATAGATGTTATTTTTAAAATGGAATGGGGAAGACTAAGTCATTAGATTCCTCTCCATTCCTATTATTCCCTAAAAATTTTTAAGTCGAAAATGTGGAACTAACCTATAACTTACCTATAGATATAGGTATCATTTTATCATTCTTACCTAAGTTTGCTATTTGATGACACCCAGTTATTGTTTTTGGAAACCATCCAAAATTTTCTGTCTTGAATATATGCATTCTTTTTTTTAAATAATAGCTTTTTATTTTTAAAATACATGCAAAGATAGTTTTCAACATTCACCCCTGCAAAACTTTGTATTCCAAATTTTTCTCCCTTCTTTCCTCCTATCTTTTCCCCTAGACAGCAAGTAATCCAATATATGTTAAATATGTGCAATTCTTCAATACATATTTCCACATTTATCATGTTGCACAAGAAAAATCAGATCAAAAAGGAAAAAAAAAGATAAAAAAGCAAGCAAACCACAACAAAAAAGGTGAAAATACTATGTTGTGATTCACACTCAATCCACACAGTCCTCTTTCTTAATGCAGATGGCTCTCTCCATTACAAGTCTATTGGAACTGGCTTGAATCACCTCATTGCTGAAAAGAGCCACATTCATCAAAGCTGATCATTGTATAATCTTGTTGCTGTATACTACTGTATTCTCTTAGTTCTACTCAATTCATTTAGCATCGATTCAAGTCTTTCCAGGCCTCTTTGAAATCATCCTGCTGATTGTTTCTTATAGAACAATAATATTCTATAACATTCATATACCATAACTTACTCAGCCATTCCCCACCTGATAGGCATCCATTCAGTTTGCAGTTTCTAGCCACTACAAAAAGGGCTGCTATAAACTTTTTGGCACATGTGGGTCTTTTTTCTCTTTTTTATGATATTTTTGGAATGCAGACCCAATACAGACAGTGCTGGATCAAAGGTCATGTACACTTTGATAGCCCTTTGGATAGAATATATGCCTTCTTTAAAAAATAATACCTAACTGATAACTTGTAGTATTCTAAACTGTTCAACAAATTTGTGCATTATACAGATAGTGTTAGTTATGTCTAATTATGTCATAAAACATAACCATCACTTGAAAATACAAATTCAGTTTTCTTCCTGATGCCAATTCCAATAAACTTGATTGATATTAAAGTCCAAAAAGCCAATTACCATTTTATTTGGTAAATGTCTACGTAAATACCATCCTATCATAAACTATAGAGTGCTCCCTCTCATAACTTAGCATATTCATACTCTATCCAAATTGATAGTAAAATTCATAATGTGCCAGGAACCTAAAGATATATAATAATTTCCCTAAAAGAAGCAGATAACATCACAGCTGACCATTAAATGAGAGACCTACAGAAAATAAAATTTGCAACACAATGTTCCATGCTGATAACATCAAGGGCATAAAGGGTTACGTAACTATCCCAGCTGGTTGTAGCAATGTATTAAAGATAAGAGAGACTACAAATAATTATTTGGCTCATGTTTTAGATATTTCTCATACATATGTTTGAATGATTACATCAAAGCTGTCAAATTATATATTGGGGACTAAAACAAAAATAGCTGTTAATCAAGAAAGTCTGTCATACTATCTATATTCAGGAGTCAAAAGATTTAACTTGTTCACAATTTTTTTTTTATAATGGCATTTTATCTGAAAACATCTTTAAGGTCTAAGCTATAAGCCTGACCCTTAGCAATATAGTATATTACTACATGACAGTTATGTAATACCTGGAATCAAGTGGGAATTTTAATCATTTTTTTTAGATCACTAATACACAACTTTGCTATAGATTTCTGGAAAACCACAGGATTTGGAGTCTGATAATCTGAGTTTTGATACTACTTAATAACTTAAGTTTTGCTACTTAATAACTTGTGATCATGAGAAACTCATTTAACCTTAACCTCTTTGTGGGTCAGATTCCTCATATGTAAATTAAGGTGACTGAACCATATGCCTGGTAAAGTACTTTTGAGCTGTAAATCTATGGTTCTATAATACTTGAAAACATAGGTCTCAGGACTTAAAGTTAAAAAGGAATTTAAAAATTTTCTGTTCAAATCAGGTAAAGATATTGAAGCTTAGAATAGCAAAATAACTGGAGATACATGCTAGTTAGCATCTTGAAAATGCATTTCTAGCTACTTCTAGATTGTGTATGTATCATATATTGACATATATATTCTCTTTATATATTACCTATAATATATCATATTCCTTTTTTAACCATGTAACTGGTTCACACAAATATAATATTGCACATAAAATATTTTGACAAATTGGAAATAAGTTTAGCATATTTAAAAGAATACTGAATTAAGAACAACAGGTCCTTATCTCACATGCTTGTCCTTTGTGCCAAGACTGCATCTCCAGAAGGCCTTGACATTACCTATTGTGGGCTAAAGCTATGGTGAAATTTTTTCAACTTCTATTTTGAACTAAATCAAAATCAATACTTAACTGTATCCTATTAAAGCCTAGAATATTTTATTATAAATGATTTGTGTCATACTTTCCACTAGTAAAAATGTAGAAATAAAGTAACCAAATGATTGGGGAATAGTTGAATATATACATATACCATAAGATAAGATGTACAGTAGGAAGGGCACTAACAATGCAGGTTAACAAGAAAGATTTAATGTAGAAAGTGGCACTAGTGTTTTGAAGGAAAAAAAATAATTCTAAGAGGCTAAGGTAAAAAGGAAGTCTATTCCAGGTCACTGGGTGAGGGCAATTAGTGCTAACATTTGGTGACAGAATGCTATGAGTAAAGCAAGAATACTAATTTGACTAAACTGAAGAATTCTTGTAAAAACCAATTTTAACTACTTTTCTTTGTTACAAAGTAAGGATCAAAGATAGTGGAGAAAGAGGGCAAGTTGGGAGGTAGAGTTGATATCTGGAAACTACAATCACCTAAAAACAATTAACGTCAGTAAAACAGAAAAGAAAGAATAAAACCCAGAAAAATCTTATAATATCATATGCAAATTCTGTAAAATTCTTCATTTTATACATGACTGACATAAGAAAGAGAATATCTAAATTCCTGTTTCACCTTCCCTCACTCCATCCCCAAAATATAGTTTGACTGGAGAGTCCTCCTACTCTTCACAGTATTTTGCCAAAAGTTGAAAAATTAAGCTAGAAAGACCTAGAACATAAGATTGTCATGCATTTGCTAAGTATGCTTATTTATCATCACTATGACCACTTGTAACTGCCTGAAAAATATAAAATTTATCAAGAAAACAAATGCTACAAGTCTAAATCTTTTCTCAGGGATATCAGATAAATGAACTTGTGAACATAAAAAGAGTAAATTAATATTAAATAAAGTCTTAAGAGATTTCTTAATGAGTAAAGTAAATAAGGTTTCATCATAAATCTTGTGACATCAAAAATCATTTGTACTCATTTTAGGGTTCTCCCATAAAACCTCAGGATCTTATTATTACTATGTGTTCTAATTCTCATTAAATTCCATCATATGTCTAAGACTTCAAGATCAGATTTAAAATTCATTGCACCAGATGTTCTGTTAAGGTGATTTTATTTTCCAATTCTCAAATTCTTAATAGGAATTATGGATTCTCCTGGTAGAGGCATTGTTACCTAGGTAATGGAACTTTAGAAAAAAGTAGAAGTAATCCTGGTGTTCCAGACATTAGAATCCCTTGAGAAAAAAAGTATAATACTATATATACATTTAATTACAAATTCAATTGGCATCTAGATGGTATAGTAGATGAAGAGCTAAAATTGGAGTAATTGAAGATTAGAGTTTAAATCTAACCTCAGACAATTATACCTATGTGGCCCTGGTTGCCATTTTATCTCTGCCTCAGTTTCCTAATCTTTAAGAGGGGGCTAATAATAGCATCTATTTCCAAGAGCTATTATGAGAATAAAATAAAATAATATTGGCAAAATATTTTGTTAATCTTTGAGCATTATGTAAATGCTAGCTACTGTTATTGTATTTGATAATTACTATTGAATGACATTTATTTGGGCACAAGTGTGACAATTTTCCCTCACATCTACTCACCCTTACATGGGTGGAAGGTAGACTGAATCTTCAAAGGGATGTAGTCTCTTCTTAAAGGTGCAAAGAAGTTTACTCTTTCCTTCTTTTGGAGGTTATTTATATTTGTATTAGTTTTTCATACTAGTCGGTGTTTCTTTAGTTTACTCATCTTTGACCTTAGTGGGAAGGTCAGCCTTTACTTGCTCTTACAAGCAAATGGAAGGGAGTATTAAGCCCTGCTTGCTCTCACATAAAGTCTCCTGGGTTCCTGCACTAAACTCCATCTCCAAAGCTTACTGGCAAAGATGCAGAGTGTTGGATCTTCAAGGCTTTCCTGGCATTTCAAGACAGAGTGTTAACCATTTTGGAATCCCTGTGCTTAGAATTTCCTGCTTTCAATGCACCAAGTACAAGATAAGGAAAGAAGATAAAAAAAGATTGGAAAGGTAGGTGAGTGCCAAATAGTTGATAGCTTCAAATCACATTAAAAATTTTGTAGTTTATCATATAATCAATAGAGAGCCACTGAAGATTTCTGAATAGGAAAGTAGCATCATCAGATCTGTATTTTATTTTATTTTTGCTGAGGCAACTGGGGTTAAGTGACTTGCCCAGGGTCACACAGCCAGGAAGTATTAAGTGTCTGAAGCCAAATTTGAACTCAGGTCTTCCTGACTTTAGGGCTGGTGCTCTATCCACTGAGCCATCTAGCAGCTCCCAGATCTGTATTTAGAAATATTAACTTGGCTGCTCTGTAGAGTATGGATCACAGAGATGAGAGACTTAAAGTAGGGAGATCAATTAGGAGTCTATTACAATAGTTCAGATAAGAGATAGTGAGAGTCTGATCTAAGTTGTTGGGCCCATCAATGAAGAGAAGGGAACTATGCAAGAGACATTTGGAAAACAGAATTGGGTTAACTTACTAACCAAAGTTAGTAGTACTAACCAAGGTTAGTAGAATGTAGGGGTTAAGAGAGAGGGAAGAATCAAGCATGAGTTCAAGGTTGGGAACCTGGGTGAATAGAAGCCTTGGCAGAAATGCTAAGTTTACAGAAAAGATAGATTTTCAGAAAAAAAAGACAGTAATTTCCATTTTAGACATACTGAATTGGAAAAGGTATAGACATCTCCAGCAGATAGTTGAGAATTCAGGAAAGAGATTTAAAAACAAATATTAAAAATTGGGAGTTAATTATAAAAATCACATACTCATCTGTTGTTATTCTTGTGCTTTCCAAAGCAGATTCCCCACTAATTTAGTACCCATTTCTCTAAAGGAGAACAATAAACGATGTGAAAAATCATACTAATTTTGTTGCCCATTTTCTATCTCAATAATATAAGTACTGCTCAAATCAAATAGTAAACAAACTAGTTTCATATTTTATGTGTTACTAAAGGGTTCTCCATGTTTGCTGGTTAGCACCAAAATATGTTGACACAGTTGTGCACCAAGTTTTAACATGCTGATCATGTTAAAATAGTGCACAAGGAATACTTTCCACTTTGTAAAAAGCCAGACTGTTTACATGTCTAAGTGGCCAGAGACTTTGCTGTCTGTGTGTGGTCCTACAGTTTCAATATCATAACCATGAATATAAAGTAGAGCAACATGTAGCAAGTCAGAATGTGTAGTACTAATTCCAAAACCTGGGACATTAAGAAACCAATCATTTTAAATGAACAGGTAAAGTAAAAAGAAGGCTTCTTTCAAAATCTAATTTCAAAGTAAACAAAGAAAATTCTCACAGTATCTATGAAATGTTTATATGTGTGTATATTATGTATTTAAGAATACACATATATACACATAGCATATGTACAGAATAATAAATATCATATGTGTGTTATGTATGTACCTGTATATGTATGTGAAGATTGATCATGCCATTTGTATCTTAACTTCACAGGATATGTGCATATGTATGCAGCATGCACACAAAATGTCATATATATGTAAGAGAACATAAATTATACATGATATACAAACATACAAATTATATGTAATAAAACTGAAATAAAATATATGAATTTATACAATGCATAAATATATAGAACACCGAAGCAAAAAGCTACAAATGACATGATCAAGCTTCATACTTAACATCCAAACCTTCCCCCCCAAAAGTTAAAGGGTTCTAGCCTACAGAGGTTAACTTAAACTAATTAAAAACTCATTGAAATCATTGCTGCAACTATGCTAAATACAATCTTCAGTACATTTTCAGTTTCATTTCATTGAAAATGTCAATTTGCATTAAAAGGCCATGAAATGGTTACCATTGGTAAAGAAATGGAAGAGGCATTATTTCAATTTAGCCTAGTAGCTTGATGTAAGCATTACACAAGACCACTAGGGATCTAGCTTGAGGAGTGTGGCCTTGAAGTTCATTCCCAGGCCAAATGAGTTAACGTGTTTTAGTCTCTAGAGTTCATTTCATTTTCAGAGCAGCACTGGTTTCAGTCTTCAATCACTTAGTTTTCCTTGCAACCAGAAATAGAGTTTAATCGGAAGCTCCACCCTGTCCAGACAAAATATAAGTGAAAAAAGACCTCACAGAAAGAAAGAAAAATGTTCTATATAAGACTAAATTAAGAAACAAATATTTCTGGTGTCTAGGGTTTTAAATGCTCTAGACAATCTCTGACGAGGCTGCCTGCATTTATCATTCCATTAAGTCTTAAATGTTCCAAGTTAGTTAGGATGGGTGTTTCCCATATTTTTTAAACAGGTTCTATCCTATTCTATCCTTATCCTATAATTGTTCTCTGCACAATTATATCTTAAATATGTATATATGCATAGTCATAACAATAATTTATACAGATATAAATAAGCTTGTGTTACAAAATACAATTTCCCATTCGATTGTCAAATACACAAAATATAACTCTCAAATAACTGAATAAGTGAATGAAGGTGTTATGTTTTATTTTCATTACAATTTCTCATTAAAGTTCTCCATGTTTGCAAGTCAAGATTTTTTTTTCTTTTTACCATGACAATAGGGTAAATAAATAAATTTTAAATCAGTTTGGCTTATGGATCTGTGGTGTTTCCAGCTTTCTAATAACTTCCTCTGTGATGAGAGACCTCTGACATGATACTCTACCATGGCTTCTGTCCTTCTGCCAAGGAAACTTCTCACCATTTCAAAAGATCTCAATGGTATTATTCCTATACACACCTTTACAAAATCTATCCCTTATCTGCCACAATAAGACATTTGTGAACTCAACATTATATCTTTCCAGAAATTAAAAATGTGTATATCAAATTTGTACTGCGGTAATTGCATTTACCCAGCATATGTATACTAGTTTGTTACTTTTGCATGTCAGTGTTACAAAGTGACAATTCTGAAAAAGCAGCGTGAAATAAAATTTGTAGGAGTATCCTAACACTTATACCCAATGGAATGGGAAGATCCTTTAAAGAATAACGTCATAGCAGAGCTATATTTTTTCTTCCATTTTTCCACACTAGTTTTCTATACATTCTTGCTTCTGTAAAATGGGCAATTTCTAGAATGTTAAAAGTACTAGAGTTTCGATGATAAGGAACTCCAAAGAATTCTTTTAACTTTTTAAAGCTTTCTTTCTTTTTTCTTTTTTTACAATTTAATGCAACCTAAGTTATCCTCTTTTTGTTTCTGATTTTCAAAGTCAGAAAGAAGTAATACAAATACCATTCACAAGGCAGAGCAGCAGTCTACTTAGTGAACCAGGGACTGAAGATTATAAGCCTGTCTCCCACAAATTTAAGTAAATCAATTCTAACAAAGATTGGAGGAGCAAAAGAAGATCCCTTTCTTCACTCCCTAAATCTCTTCTTCCCAATTCCATCTGCCCAGTAGCTCTTTTTTTTTTTAAATAACTTTTTATTGACAACCCATGCCAAGGTAATTTTTTACAACATTATTCCTTGCACTCACTTCTGTTCCAATTTTTCCCCTCCCTCCCTCCATCCCCTTCCCTAGATGGCAAGCAGTCCTATATATGTTAAATATGTCGCAATATATCCTAGATATAATATATGTGATCAGAAACCAAACAATTCTCTTGTTGCACAGGGAGAATTGGATTCAGAAGGTAAAAATAACCCGGGAAGAAAAACAAAAATGCAAGCAGTTTACAGCCCAGTAGCTCTTAGTTACAAAGGTAGGGAACATATTTTAAAGTAATATGCTCACTTGTAAATGGTTATTACTTTCAAGTCAAAGCAGATCCGGAAAGTTTGACCTTCAATCTAAAGTAAACTGGTAACTCCTCATAACAGGAAATACTTTTAAAAGAGTCCATATGATAGCACAGCTAAAAACAAGTAAAGTTCTGGGTCAGAACACCATAAAATAATTATTGGATGTTGTTGAAAACCCACAACATATAGTTAAGGGATATCTCTTAGTTCTGCTCTATATGGATTCCAATATCATTCCCATGCCTCCCTAAACATAAATATTGCCTAATGTCCTGTTATCAGAAGAGGAGACAGATAAGCTACCTGTAGCTATGTTGGATCTCTGAAATATACCAGTTCTGAAGATATGTAAATTATTTAACATGAAGAAAATTTTGAATAAATTCGTACCTTCACAATGCCATAAATATAACAAATGTTTAACAAATTATTACCGAACAAATGAACTTACTGAAATATATCTGAGATAGCTTTACATAAGAATTATGGTAAAGTTCTGCATTTGCTAATGGAACGGCATTTAGGTTTATAAAAATTTCATAATTTAGTTGTTAAAACTAATAAAACTTCAATGTTTTGATGAATGTATAAACTCATCAATGTGAGTGCTTCCAAAAGTACAGCTCACAGCCCATCTATGCTTCTCACCCTATGCACTTTCCTCTACTTCTTCCATTACATCCTCCCCCTGGAGTCCACCCAACATTCAGCAGTATCTGGATATCTTGACATTTCATGGATACAAATGTAACACTTGGGTGGTCTACTAGATATCCCTCTCCCTCGCTACATGACCAGCTCACCTCCATTTCTAGCTACACACCTCTCTAATGATAACTTTTTATGTTGATTTTCTTGAATAATTCTTGGTAGACAGTAACATGCAGTTAATTCCCAACAATAGACACACCTTTCCCTTGCATGTTGGATGTCTTGCACAATAATTCTTTGGGGACCATAGTATTGCATGATTTATAGACTTAGAACATCTCTAGAAGAAAACTGATGTGAAAAAATGGGTCTTTCTTTTCGGGAGAAACTGTAGGGGGTGAAAAGTAGTTAGAAAGTTAATCCAGCTCATATTCCTCTTATACTATACTAGGCTAAACTCATTATTGACTTCCTGGGTCAGTTCTAAACAGATATGCTGAGGCTTTACCTCCATGGGCTATCAAAAGAACTGCATATCATGGTCTAGACAACAGGATTTCACATTAACTTGGTTTTTCCTATGTGTATAGTTATACTAAAATTTGTCAATGGCTTACATATATCTGATTTAGGAGGACATTCATTGTTTTAGATGAGACAATAAGAAGGATATCATTTGTAAATAAGAGTGTCTTGAGAACTTTACAGATAGGAAATGTTTTACCATTTGGGCTGTAAACTGAACATTCTCCATGACATATTGATGTGTCTCATTGACTTCGAAAATGTCATTTAACAAAGTTCTTTCTGTTATATTTTAAAGGAAACTATGTTATTTCAATATATTTATGAGAGACATTGTTGGAGAAAAAACCTTTAAGGCAAGAATTTTGCTCAACTGAATCGGATTTTTTTTTAACTTAATAAAAGTAAGGCACCATGTAAATCTTGTATTCTTGGCACTTTTAGTGAACTATGTAACTATAAAAATGTGGTCTCTAAAGAATATTGTTCAGAAGCCTGTCTATTTGAATTCTCATACTTCAAGATCATATACTGTAGATTTAGAGCTGGGAGGAACTTTAGAAGTCATCTGTAGATGAAGAAACTGGAGCTGAGGGAATTAAACATGGAACAGTACATGAGTAGGAAGAAGTGGCAGATCCAGAGCCTTCATCTAGTTCTCAGAAAATTCTCTCTGGTTCCTTCCCCATGTCATGCCCACTGCTCCTGGGTATGCCACAAGTCTATCCTGGCCTCTCTTAGTTTTTCCTCTCTCTGTGATGCTCTTCAGCTTGTATTCTATAAATGGCTTCCCAGATCATACATATTCATTCACAGCCCCTCTTCAGAGTTTAATTCCTACAATCTAAACTAATTTTGGACATCTTAAACTAGCTTTACTATAGGCATCTCAAATTAAACATGTCCAAATAGAATTCACCAAATTTTCTCCCAAATTCTCCCTTCTGTACTTACCTATTGCTGTTGAAGATGCCATCCAAGTCACCTAGGCTCACAATCTAGGTGTCTTTTTTGATTCCACTTTCTCTCCATACAGACGCAGCCAGGTAGTAGATAAGGTAGTAGATATAGGGAGATGAGTTTAAGTGTAGCCTCAGACATTCATAGCTGTGTGACCATAGTTGTTATTTAACTTCTGCCTCAGTTTCCTCATCTGTAAAATGAAGATAACAATAACACCTATCTCCCAGGGTTGTTGTAAAGATCAAATAAGATAATATTTGTAAAGCAGTTTGCAAACTTTAAAGCACTATCAAAATGATCCTTATTACCATCAATCATCATTACCGTTATTATTATCATTATATCTAGTTTTAGCTTTGATCTTCAAAACATATGTTGTATATATCCCCTCTCTGTAGGCCTTCGGCTGCTACTTGAGTTGCAGGCATTTATTATCTATCTCTTGGACTATTAAAACAGCTTCTAAATAGCTTCCCCATCTCAAGTCTCTCTCTCACTTCCAACTACTTTCCATTTAACTGCCAAGGTGATTTTTGACTATTACTATCCCACTCAATAAACTCCAATAGTCATATATTACCTTTAGAATCAAATATCAAGTCCCCTGTTTCACATTAAAAATTATTCAAAACTTAGCCCCTTTCTGCCTTTTCAATTTTGTTACTTTTCTCTACACCACAAATTCTATAATTCTGCTGCACTGACCTCCATGTTATTCTTTATATACTTCAGTGTCTATTTTTATGCATTTGTACAAGTTGTTCTTGATGCTTAGAATCAATGGTGACTATTAGAATTAGTGAGTTCCTTGTTTTTTTTACCTCTTTTTTGTATCCCCTGCACTTAGCATAGTATATATCACATAATAGGAACTTAACAAATGTTTACTGATTGATTGCTAGAGCCAGTCCATGGATAATTTAGGAGTTAATTGCTAAATTTTCAGACTTTTTTTGTTGTTGTAGTTGATTGTATAGACATAAGAAATGATGGAGAAAATATTAATAATGCAGAAAGAATTTAAAAGTATGTCCAGCATACTTGTATTTTTGGAGACCTAGTTAAGTATTTACAAACACTCTACTTCCCAAGATATTCTCCCTCCTTTTCCCTAAATTTTCATTTATTTGGATTAATAGGAAGGATTTTAGTTTCTGAAAAAGTCCAAAGATTCCCTAAACTCAAAATTCATTGATAATTATTGGGCAAATGCCCATTTTTTGATTATAACCTAGCCTGAAGAGAAGAAAAAATAAATGTCCTAAAAAGTCACCATAAGTTTAGATAGAGTCTCTCAAATGAGACAACAAAGTTTTCTACCAGCAAGAGTTATCAAAAGTAATGACACATATTACAAGCATTAGCTTGCAGGGATTATTGTGCTCTCCCACCTCCTACAATGGAGGAGGTATTGTTTATCTTTCCTTTTCAAAAACGACCAATGACATCACAGGATGTCTTGACTTGCAAGTGAACTGGATTTAAGTGAGGAAAAGTTACACAAAATCATCAGTTTGACTTTTTTCCAGAACCATCCAATTCTAATGTCAAGATAAAAGTTAAGATGATTGGTGATGGTCTGGAATGCAGTGGATGACCTTGGCATTTAAGTTTGATTGGTTCTAAATATTTCCTAGTAATGTGGCTGATGTAGCAAATGATGTGGTTGTAGGTACCAGATGTTGGAATTCAATCATGTGAAGAATTCACAATGGCCATTCTCTGTGGTAAAAGGTAGGTTTATTTAGAAGAGGTTACAGACAAAATGAAAAGGTATTGTAAACACCATAAATGGTAAATATGAAATAGAGTGGGAGAGCGTAGAGTTAGTTAGAAAGGGGTTTTAAAAATTAATGATGAAAAGGGGAAGTTCTCTAGTGGAACCCACAATTACCTGGGAGAAAGGAAATAGCTCAAGAGGTCTTTAGCTGATAGTCTAAATCCTAACCCTAAAAGAGTGAGTTAGCTATAAGGAGAAAAGAGACATCATGAGGTATATTAGGGTTTGGGAGAGAGAAGAAAACATGACTCATGGTGAGAGGATCAGAGAAGAGACACTTCATAGCAAGGAGAAAGGGGAAAGAGAAAGACACCATGAAGCAGAGTGTCATGGTGAATTGACCCAAAGGGTGGTTCAGGAAAGATGACATAGGCCATAAGCATATTTATAGGGAAAATTTAATCTCAGGGACATGGCTGGGATTTCGGATAGGACACAGTTGGACTGCCCATAACCTTCACAGAGACTGGTCGCCATGAGTTAAACATAACTTGCATTTTTGATTGGACAACTTCCACAGAGGGTGGGACTGTAGAACTAAATTGATCTCACAAAGTATTCTCATACACTCATACTGCCAAGGGAAGTCTTCATATACTGGGATAAACATCCCTCTAAGCCATAGACTTAAGGTCTGTCAATTACCATCAACCTAGAATAGCATATCTGCTGAGATGCTACAGCTTCTTCAAACCGCAGTTGACCATTGGTTGAAAGGTGGACAACAAAATAGATGAGAAGCCCTGAAAAGGACTTGGCAATTCTTCACACCAGAGAAATTAGCCTTTTTTGTTTACCACATCCACCTTTCTAGAGAAGGTAAAATTCAGAGCAAAGATTGTTACCCAGTAAGGTCAGTTCATTTAAGTTCAGGCAGAATCAAGATTCAAAGAGGAACTCAAATCAATGACAAGAGGTGTAGAAGACATACAGAGCTGAAGAAGAAGAAGCCATGAAAAAGAAATGTGGATCTGGTAAAATAGAAGTTTAGGTAAAGGCAACCACCATAAGGGCAGGAGTCAGGACTTTGGGAGCAAGTTATGTGAACCAACTAGGCACAAGATGGTCAGGGGAGAAACTTTGATGTTTTTTTTTTCTTTGGGCTCCTTCATCAGAGTTGGATGCCTTTTTTCTGGAATATGGGAAGTTTATTTTCTATAGGTTTCAATTATTTACTTTGTCTTTATAAACAGTATTAATCATAATCATTTGCTAGTTTAGGTGTACTTATTTTTAATGTAATTAAGAGGAAGCAAGTGAATCACATCAGAAAGGAAAAGAAGATGATTTATTACTAATCTGTTAGAGCACTGCCCCTGGTTGGGGGCTAAGAGCTAATAAAAGGGAATAACAGGGGCAGCTAGTTGGTGTAGTGGATAAACCACCAACTTTGAAGTCAGGAGAACCCGAGTTCAAATCTGCCCTCAGTCACTTAACACTTCCTGGCTGGATGACCCTGGGCAAGTCACTTAACCCCAATTGCCTCAGCAAAAAACAAATAAACAAAATAAAAGACAATAATAGACTTTTTCTTACAATATCCCAGAAGAGAGAATATTTGTACTGAGAAATCCAAGAAGAGGGTTGGGATGAATTTTAATGAATAAAAGAGTTTGAACAATCCCTCCTACAGATGTGTTGTATGATGAGGGGTTTGGCACCAAATGATGTAGTTCCAGCACCAAAATGATGTGACTGATGTAGACATCAGACAATGGTAGGCATCAAAGGTTGGGGTTCGGTCATATGAATAATTCACAATTGCCATTCTCTTTGTCAAAAAATAGGTTATTTAGGGAAGAAGTTCCAGACAAAATAAAGGGATGCAACAGACACTGGGAATGGGTAAATATGAAATAGAGTGGGAGAACATATGAAAGACAAGTTCCTCAGTGGAGCTCACAATTACTCAGTTGAAAGGGAGCACCCCATGAGTTTGGTGCCATGCCCGTAGCTGGCAAGCTAAATTCTGAAAGGGGCTTAACACCTTAAAAGAGTTAATTAACTGTAAATTGGAAAAGTGGGGTTGAGAAGCCTAGTGGAGTTGAGGGAGATACCATATGGCATGGAGGAAGGGGAAGGAGAAAGATATCAGAGGCAAAGTATCATGGCAGACTGACCTAAAGGAAGACAGCAACCAAGGGATGGTTCATAGATTTATAGGGAAAATTTAACCTCAGGGACATAACTAGGACTTCTGACAGGGCATGGCAAGGTGTGACTGCTTGAGACCTCTAGAGAGGGTGGGTCTCAGGAGTTTGACATAACTTGTATTTCAGATTGGACCACTTCCCAAGAAGATGGGACCATGAAGCTAAAACACTAATCTCTATCAATTCCTTCTCCTTACCTGGGACCAATTTCTCTGCTAACCACACTAACACTGAAGACCTCATCCCTGCCATCAAAGAATCTTGATGCTTTTTTTTTCAATAATCAATAGGTCCTTGATTGGTCAAGTAGTAGATTAAATGCTTTCTGGAAATCTCAGCAACGTAAAAACTTCAGAAAAAAAGGAATTCTATGACAGATAAGTAATTTATTGAATTCATAAGATAAGAAGACAAAATAACGCCACAATCTTATGAAAAAAACAAATAAAAACTGAGCTTCTGGAAACTCAGCTTTCCTATGCTCAAATCAATCTGTATTATTAGTATAAGCAAATTCCCAGGCTTTTAATTCAGAATCTGGCTGTAGGTCTTCCTACCCATGCCACCCATGACAATGACTTGATGATCTAAGCCCCTTCATATGCCACAACAGATTAAAGACAGAATTTACTGAGTAAATTCTAGAACTCTCCCTCAATTTCTCTCAATCTGATGACATTTTAGCTATTCAGAAACCAAAAAGCTAGAAAGTTGAAGAGGTAAAACACAGAAAAGTGACTGGAAATCCAAAATAAAGTGTAAAAAGTGATAATCCAAGGAGTAAGTCAATCAGTAAAAAAACATTTAAGAGTCTTCTAGCACTGGGTTAAACTTTGAGGATACAAAAAGAAACAAAAAACAGTTTTTGCTCTCAAGAAGCTTATAACCTAATAGGGATAGGGGACAACATGCAAACAAATACATACAAAGCATGCTATGTACAAGAAAAACAGAAAATAATCAAGAGGGAAAACAATGGAATTAAGAAGAGTTGTGGAAAGCTTTCCAGTAGAAGGTGAGATTTTAGTTGGGATTTAAAGAAAACCAAGGAGATCAACAGTTGAAATAGAGAAGGGAAAATGTTCCAGGAATGGGGGGACAGTCAGAGAAAATGCCTGGACATGAGAAATAGAGTATCTTGTATGTAGTACAGTCAGGAGGCCAATGTCACTGAACTGAAAATGTCACTTGTAGAGAATAAGGTATAAGAACACTGGAAAAATAGGAAGAGGGTAGGTTTTAGGCATTGAATACCAAAAAAGAACATTTAGCCTAGAGGCAACAAGGAGCCAATGAATTTATTGAGTAGGGGAATAACATAATCAGATTGGTAATTTAAGAAAATCATTTTGGTGATTGAATGGAGTATAAATTAGTGTAGGGTAAGACTTGAGGCAGGCCGGCTCCTCCAGCAGGATCTTGTAATAGTCCAAGTGTAAGATAAAAGGCCCGCTGCAGCATCAAGAAAAAGAAGATATATATGAAAAATGTTGCTCTCCTTTGCTACTTTCAGACAATCCCTCTAACACTATCAGCATCATCTCCTTTGAAGTTCAGTCAACTTATATTTATTATCCAATTAAGATTGTTAACTATTACGTACTTTCCAACGCAGTAACAAAATTTCACCGTCTGTCTACCTCAACTCTGATCTTCATACTATTAAAAATCAAAATATATATTGATATTTCTTCAAATACCCTCAATTCCCACTCTTCCATTAAACCTCAGCTATATACATATGATCGCAAAGCTATGATTTTGCCATCATCTCCAATGTTAAACTTGCATGTTTATTAATTCTTAATTGCTTTATCAGATCATAATACTTCATTATTATAAGTCTCCCTCTGCCTGACGATTGACCTATAATCCTGTTTTTTATTCGCATCATGACCTCCACATCTTTCACACCTAGGTCTTTCCCTCAGTTCATCACCATTACACTGGCTACATTTTCCTCCCTTCCCCCATTCCATACTTAAGGTCTTTGTTCCATTATTGGAAATATATGCCTTTGTAATATCTATCCTCTTTTCTAAGGATCTATTTCTTTCCAATCATCATCTTTTAAAATTCTCTTTTTTAAGACATCAGTAAAGGATCATCTTCTAAATAACCTTTCCTGATCTGCTTAACTAATAGGGTTCTTTCTTCCTAACTACCTTATATTTAAACACCTTGTATTTATTTTATATTTATTCTAAATATACAAATATATACACATGTTGCCAATGTCAATAGAATATAAGCTTTTTCATGGGGCCAGTTACTTGTTTTTTTTTTATACCTGTATCTTCAAGATCTAATGTAGGACCTGGTATACAGTAGGAAACTAATAAATGCTTACTGACTGCCTTAATATCTTAAAAGATCATAATGCCAGTGAATATGGGTATCACTGTGGTTATCCCTCTGGTAAGTGAACTTTTCTGCTCCCTCCTTTTGCTAGATAGATGTGGACATGAATCCTTCCCAGCTCTTTCTTATCTCCTTCCTGTGAGTACTTTAAGGTATGATCTTTCCTTTGACAGCTAGTTTTTACCCTATTCCCCACCTCTCAGGAGATTTGGTTATATCCTAATACAATTAGCTTACATTTTGAGCCTGGGGCAATATAATGTCTTTTCAGATTCAAGAGGCCTTCTCCTCTCTGTTTTGTGATATTTATATTAGAGGAAAACTTAATAGCATAATCAAAATAGTTTATTATCCTCAGTTAAGAAAATTCCTAATATTTGGATAAAGGTTTGCCTCTTGGTCTTAAAATTAGCTTTAGCTCTAGCTAACCTTGACCTCTTTATGTTTGAGCCAGAAATTAATATACTAGAAACATTTAAGTTGGAAAAGGTGAGTACAGGATGTTATGGTTTTGATTACTGGAAAGGCACTGGTAGATGGGGAAAGACCTGCTTTCCTTAGTACTTGAAGAAATAGGTACAAGCAATAGGTTAAGTCTTCTCTTCTGAAATGCCTACAGGGATTTCAAATCTTATGATCTCACTCTTTAGTGTCACAGCTCAGTTGTACTTTTTGGAAGTTAGTCAATAAACATTAAGCCACCTGAATACAAAAAAGAGACAAAAAATAGTCTTCCCTCTCAAGGAGCTGCTAATTCAATATATTCATATTCATTCTCTCTCTCTCTCTCTCTCTCTCTCTCTCTCTCTCTCTCTCTCTCTCTCTCTCTCTCTCTTTTCTTAAAATACCTGCACCACCTCATCTCAGGTCACATGGATAGGGCAAGGGACAGAATCACCTTTCTACACCACTGTTACTCTGCTATCCTATTTCTTCTTCTCAATACATGTTTCATACACTGAAGGTGTCCCTGTAAAAATTTCTAGGCATGGTCTGGCATGGTGATGTCTGCCTGTGGTCTTTGCTCTGTGGAGGGCTGAAGCTGCTAGATCTCTTGGGTTTAGGAGTTATGCACTGTAGCAGGTTAAGCCAATCCAGTGTTCGCACCAATCTGGTATGAAGTGAAGAGTGATACAGGGACAGAGGAGAGCAGGGCTTTCTAGTAAGGTGTTGTCAACCTCAATCAGAAATAAAAGCTCTCCTGCCAATCAGTGATGGGAACAGTCCCATGAGTAGCCATTGTACTTATGACCTGGGTGAGTTGGTGATAAAGTCTCAAAAGTAAAACTAAAACCAGATCAAACCAAGAAAATCTACCAGTTATAATTCAAGGAATTATCACAGTCCTAATTTTTTTCTCAGGGCTGAGAATGGAATGCTTGTTCCTTTGAACTACAAATTCCAGAATTCTAAGCAGTTTTTAAATCACTATTATAATAGCAATACAATTCTATATAGTTCATATATACTTTACATGAAAAATTTTAGTAAAGTTTTAAACTATGACACTAATCATTTGATTAAAAAAAGAAAATTTCAATGAGAGAGAAAGTACATTGTCATATTAGTTGAAAGATTAATATAAGGGAAAAAGTTTATTATTCCAATATATACGGAGCCTTATTCTATGTCCAATTTACACATTCCATAGATCATAACTGGTTTTGGGCTTAATCATTGCCAACAATTTCTTCAACCATCATGAATAATCTAAAATTGGCTAAAGAATGGAGTCTCTTAAGGAAGAACTGGGAGGGGAAAGAGAAATACATAAAAAGGAAAAAGGGAGGTGGGCAGGAAAGGAGGAAAAGGGGAAATGGTGGAAACCTGGGAAAGTAAATCTTTTTGCACACATGTACAATCCCCACTGTAGATTCTTGGCAAACAGCAGAGCAAACCAAAGGCACATTTTAAATCCTACAGCACGCCTAAACCTATCCTTATGTTCCCAGAGCTCAAACAACAGCTGTCCAATAATTAAATGTTCAGTGTTTCTCTGTGTTCTCTTCTAATGCCTTTAGAAAATATTTTCCTAGCATCTGCAAATTATATCATAGCTCATTTATAGCTCTGGCTTTTCTGATTTTATCCATACTGTATATAATTTCCTTGATTTCAGTTACTTAATTTGCTTATTCTTTTGGTAGAAACAATGATCATAAATGCAGGTTTCTAGTTTAGATTAGAAAATGTGTTTGTGATAGTAAAAATGTTTCCCAATTACAAATTATTTGGGTCATATACATTTAAAAATACCAGTTAAGTCTTGGTAAGGAATAAAGCCACCTCTTCATATGAAACAAAGGTGAAGGAAGACAGTCAGAGGCTTTTGAGCAATATAAACAGAAGACAGCACTCTTAGCAATTGACCTCAATTTTTTTTTTCAGTATAATACAAGCCCAAGGTTCTTAGTTGGAGGAGGAAGGGAGAGTCATGAGAACTATTTAAGGGTTTGGAAGAGGCATTATAAAGACTGGGATAATGAGTTAATATGAGAAGTATTGTAGGATTGTCTAGCAGCAAGAAAAACCCACTTGGGATTTTAAACAAATTTTTAGTGTACTCAACCAGAATTGTTTTGTGACTTTCTCTACCTTCATTCAGCTGCATGTGCACAGAACGGAAGGCTATAGATATTAGAAGTGAATTAAGGCTGGGTTTTAACAAACACAATCTGTAATATGAAATACAAGTAAGGGACTGAAGAAAAGAAAATGGTATAGATTTGAATTAGCACACCAAAGGTCAAGAGGCAGAAAGGAGGAAAGTTCAGGGGTGCTGACTTGAACTGAAAGCACCAATTTATTGAGAGTTTGGAGGTTGTAGTGTAGACAATGGGTAGGTTTTGGCATGGGATTTGGAATTTCACATTTCTTGAACATGGAGATGGAAATTCTATTGGTAATGACAAGACCAAGGGAATGACCATTTTTGTGAATGATTAAGGTAGGGTGAAGGAGTAGGTCATATGAAATGAACAGATTGAAGAGCCAGGACATTAGGATACTTGTATCAATTTGTATGTTGAATTCTCCTGGTATGAGGACAGGAATTAGAAAGGAAAGAAAGATTGTGAACCAGGTACAAAATTCATTGAGGAACAAAGGAACTGTCCTAGAAATTTGTTGACAATGGCTTATCAGGATTTTGACTGGATAGAAGATGAGGATTTTAAAAATTTCAAGGAAGGAGAAGTTTCTGAGTGATGATGGTAGAGGGAGTACCTAGAAGTGGTTATTGGGAGTATTCCACGGACAAGGAATTTTCCAACTCCCTCACTTTGATCAGTAAACTTGAATGAGTGAATGTATATCCTGTGCTAGAAAGAGTGGCCAGGGAAGTGGTATCATCAGGGGGCTCCAGGTCTCAATGGGACACAAAAGATGGAAGGATTGGGGAAGGAAAATATTTAAGATGAAATACAATCTATTTCCTATTCTAGAAGATACAATGAAATATATAAATAGCATTTGGTTGGAATTTTGGAATAGGTGAGTTGATAGAGATGAGAAAAAGGAATTGAATAATAGGAAATGGGGAATGAGGTTTGAATAATGAAAAAAGGTAAAATAATGTAATAATATGATTTTCATTAGAATTATATTAGGTGTCTAGCTAGTGATCTCTTCCTATACAAAAATTTCTCCATGGGTTCTTGTAACCTAGATGATCTTATTAGACAGCCAAATAAATTTCTTCTGATTTCTGTACTGAAAATAAGTCTATTACTTTGACATAAATGAACTGATTTTGTATTGTCATCATTTTTCTATATATGACACAGTTTAGTAAATAATTTTGTTCACAGATCACTCATAAATATATGGAACCCCCAGAAAGAACAGACTACCAATAAGAAAATTTAGTAAAGAACCTCTTCAATAGATTATATCACCAAGTACTAATCAAATTAATTGTAATATAGATTTGCCATCAAAAGAACAGTCCACCAATTAGAACTTGGGAGTAACTGGTAATGCCCATAACTACTTCCTCTATTTCTCTCTTCCTATCTTGTAATGGTCTCTGTTCGGTTTTCTTGGGGGTCTCTGGGAGTCTTGGGAGCAGCCTTCATCTCAGTCAGTAATTACCATAGAGTAGCCAGGGGTTAAAGTCCAAATCCTTTGTTATCTCTTTCAAAGTCTTCTCCCATTTCCTGGGGCTCTGTTAGCTTTCTTAGAGGCCTATCTCTCTCCTTGGTTCTGAGAGCTTGAGCTCTTACCTGTCTTCTCTGCACTCTGAATTTCTCTAAATGAATCCTGGCTGAGGCTCCTAGCTTATATGCTCTACATTGAGTATAAACCAATCATTATATCACTAGGAAACCATTATTTGTTATAACATTAAATCAATTATACTAAACTTAGGGAACATCATGCTAAACTAGATAACCATTGTCTTATCAATTCTACTTAGTACCTTGTTTCAAGTTCAAAGTTCTGGCCCATAACACTACCTTCCACACTCCCCCACTGTAACTCAAATATCACAGTGACTGGACAGGAGTGCTCATTGGATTACAAGGGTCTGACTTGCTAGTCAGTCACTTTAGAGGGAATCATGCAGTCTCTAGATGAGCAAAGAGGAACCTTATTGTTCAATATCAGGATAAGACATGCTTACCGGGTAGCCCTAGAAAATTTGCTGCTTACTCTGCTATCCTGGAAGTTGTCCAACTCCTTGTGATCCTATTTGGGGTTTTCTCTGTCTTTCTCTCTGTCTCTCTATTTCTCTTTGTGTGTGTCTCTGTTAAGAGTTAAAAGTTAGAATTGGGCTGATGGAGGCTATGACTCTATGAAAAATCAAGAATCAATAAAACAAATTCAAAAGAATGAAAAAATAGAAGAAGATGTAAAGTACTTTGAGTAGAAAAACAAGTGACTTGGAAAATAGACCCAAGAGAGAGAACGTCAGAATCATTGGATTATCTGAAAGTCCTAATGAAAAGGAGAATCTGGAGGGAATCATTCAAGAAATTATTAAGGAAAACCACCCCAGTATCCTGGAACCAGAGGACAATACAGGCATTGAAAAAATCTACCTATCACTTCAGGCAAGAAATTCCAAAATAAAAACTCCAAAGCACATTATAGCCAGATTTCAGAACTATCAGGTCAAAGAAAAAATACTACAAGTGATGAGAAAAAAAATTAATTTTTTATTAATTAAAATTAATTAATTTAATGTTATTTAATTTTTAATATTATTCAAACAAAATTAAAATTAATTTTAAAAATTAAAACAATTAAAAAATTAAAACAAACAATTAAAAATCAGGAAACCACAATCAGGATTACACAGGACTCAGAACTGCAACATTAAAATATCAGAGGTGATGAAACATGATATTCCAATAAGTAAAGGACCTAGTATTACAACTAATAATAACCTACTTGGTGAAATTAAGTATAGTACTTTTAGAGAAAAAAATGTTCATTCAATGAAATAAAAGGACTTCAAGCTTTCATAAGATAAAGACCAGAATCAAACAAACAAAAAAAAAAAGATTTCCAATATCAAGACACAAGAGAAGCCTAAAAAGGGAAAAGAAAACAAAGAATTAAATGGTGCTTTACTGTTCACATAGCTGCATGGAAAGATGATATTTGTAATTTTTAAAAATTGTACCACTAATGGTACAGCTAAAAGTAATATACATAGAGGGTAAGAGTATAAGGTGAATTTGACACAATGACATAAAAATACTTTTTAAAAAAGAGAGAAAGAAGAGTATACTGAGTGTAGAAGAAAGGGAGAGAGAGAGAGAATTGAGTAAATTATTTCAATGAAGAGGTATGAAAAATCTATTACAATACAGGGAAAGATGGGAGGGTAGTTAATGAGCATCATTTGGACTTTATTCTCATCAATATGGGAATAAGACACATAATCAGTTGAATATAGAAATCTATCTTACTCAACAGAAAAGTAGAAGGGGAGGAGACTGACTAAAAGAAAGTTGCTAACAACAGAAGCAGATGGGGGCAGGTGGTAAAAGCAAAACACTATCAAGAAGGGAAAAGGTAAAAGAATAGAAAGCACATACAAAAAGAAAATGGGATGGAGGGAAATAGACAGTAATCATAACTGTTTATGTGATTGAGATGAATTTTCCTGTAAAATGGAAGTGGATAGCAAAGTGGATCAAAAAACAGAACCCTACAATATATTCTTTATAAGAAATACATCTGAAGTAGAGAGACACACAGAGTAAAGGTAACAGCCTGGAGAAAAATATGTTATGTTTCAGCTGAAATAAAAAAAAGCCAGGTTAGAAATCCAATAAAAGAAAAGAAAAATTGACCTACTGAAAAGAGATAAGAAAGGAAACTACATCTTATAAAAGATAGCACAGACAATGAAGTAATACCAATACTAAAGAGATATGTACCAAATGGTATAGTACTCAAATTCTTTAAGTTAAGCGAATTATAGGAAGAAAAAAAAGAGCAAAACTATAGTAATGGGGGACCCATACTGTGCCCTTTCAGAATAAATACAGGCAAAAAATAAACAAGAAAGAAATTAAGGAGAAGAATAGATGTTAGAAGAATTAGATATGACAAGCATTTGAGAAAACTGAATCAGAACAGAAATGAATATGCCTTTTTCTTAGCAACACTGGGTACTACACAAAAACTGACCATGTATTATGGCATAAAAACCTGAAAATCAAATGTAGAAAGGCAGAAATATCAATTGTATTCTTTTTGAAATACAATGCATAAAAATTACATTCAACAAAGGACAGTGGAAAAGGATTAAAAATTAATTGGAAAGTAATCTGATTTTAAGGATAAAGTGAGTCAAAGTACAAGTCATAGAAACAATAGAATCAATAAAGAAAATGACAACAGAGTTCAGTACCAAATTAAAAATCCTAAAAATCAAAGATGAGATTAATAAAATTGAAATCAAAAGAAAAGAACAAAACCTTGAGTTAATAACAAAACTATTGGCCTTGAATGAACTGAATAGGTTTTTAATCTAACTAAGATAATTGATTTCAACTCAATAAATCATGGTTCTACCCCATGAATACCTTATGCTCCCCATTAACTTAAACCTAACCGTAGCCTTCCAGTTAGCTCTTACAGGAGTCCTAGTCTACCGATCACACCTAATATCCACCCTCCTATGTCTGGAGAGGATAATGTTTTCCTTGTTCATCCTTATAACTCTCCTAATCACCCACTTCCACATATTCTCAATATTCATAACCCCTTTAATTCTGCTAGTCTTCTCAGCTTATGAAGCAGGAATAGGCCTCGCACTATTAGTCAAACCACTCAGCAACCCACGGTAATGATTACGTCCAAAACCTAAACCTGCTACAATGCTAAAAATCCTTACATCAACCTTCATGCTCATTCCCTTAACATCGTACTCCAAAAAATCCTGAGTGTGAATCAATACTACCACACACAGTTTTATTATTAGCATCTGAAGCCTAACTCTGTTCTATCACAAGTCTGACCTAGGCTATAACTATAATAACTCTTTTTCTCTAGACTCCTTATCAGGTCCACTACTTATTCTATCATGCTGACTTCTTCCACTAATAATCATTGCTAGCCAAAATCATCTAGCCCATGAACCCTTGACACGAAAAAAAATCTACCTAACCACACTTATTATTCTCCAACTCTCTCATCACACCCCTGTTGTCCAAAAAGGCCTACGCTACGGCATAGTCCTTTTCATTACATCAAAAGTCTTCTTTTTCATAGGCTTTTTCTGAGCTTTTTACCACTCAAGCCTCTCCCCTGCTCTAGAACTAGGAGGTTGTTGACCTCCTGTTGGAATTCACCCTCATAACCCATTAGAAGTACCACTCTTAAATACAGCCATTCTTCTCGCCTCAGGCGTCTCTATAACATAAGCACACCATAGCCTAATAGAGGGGGACCACAAGCAAATAATTCAAGCCCTAACAACTACTATTGCCTTAGGCTTATACTTCACAATCCTCCAAGCCATAGAATACTATGAAGCCCCTTTTACTATCTCTGATGGCATTTATGGCTCAACATTCTTTGTAGCAACTAGCTTCCACAGCCTACACGTAATCATTGGATCCTTATTCCTAATTGTTTGCCTCCTTCGACAACTCTTCTACCACTTCACATCCACACACCACTTTGGTTTCAAAGCTGCAGCCTAATACTGACACTTCGTAGACATGTCATAAATAAAAGGAGGAGCTGGTTATATGAAAAACCAATGAGACAGACAAGCCATTGGTTAATTTGATTGAAAAGAAAGAAAACTAAATATCTAGTATCAAAAATGAAAAGAGTAAAACCACCACCAATGAAGAAGAAATTAAAGCAATCATTAGGAAATATTTTGCTCAATGACATTCCAATAAATCTGACAATCTAAATGAAAGTGATTAATATTTATGAAAATGTAAGTTTCCTAGAATATCAAAGGAGGAAAGAGAAAGCCTAAATAACCCCATCTTGAAAAAAAAAATTGAACAAGTCATTAATGAACTCCCTAAGAAAAATTCTCCAAGGTCAGATGAATTCATAAGTGAATCCTACTAGACATTTAAAGAACAATTAATTCTAAAACTATATAAACTATCTGGCTAGAAGCTGGAAACTGAGTGGATGCCCATCAATTGGAGAATGGTTGGGTAAATTGTGGTATATGAATGTTATGGAATATTATTGTTCTGTAAGAAATGACCAGCAAGATGAATACAGAGAGGCTTGGAGAGAATTACATGAACTGATGCTAAGTGAAATGAGCAGAACCAAGAGATCATTATATATGTCAACAACGATACTGTATGAAGATGTAATCTGATGGAAGTGGATTTCTTTGACAAAGAGACCTAATGCAGTTTCAATTGATCAATGATGGACAAAAGCAGCTACACCCAAAGAAAAAACACTGGGAAATGAATGTAAACTGTTTGCATTTTTGTTTTTCTTCCCGCATTATTTCTACCTTCTGAATCCAATTCTCCCTGTGCAACAAGAAAACTGTTTGGATCTGCACACATACATTGTATCTAGGATATACTAGGCCATATTCAACATATATAGGACTGCTTGCCATCTAGGGGAGAGGGTGGAGGGTGGGAGGGAAAAATCGGAACAGAAGTGAGTGCAAGGGATAATATTGTAAAAAAATTACCCTGGCATGGATTCTGTCAATAAAAAGTTACTATACTAATAATAATAAAAAAACTATATAAACTATCTGGAAAAATAGGCAAAGAAGGAGTCCTAGTAAATCTCTATACAATATAGTACTATACAATATAGTACTGATACTTAAGCCAGGAAAAGCCAAAACAGAAAAAAGAAAATTATATACCAATTTTCCTAATGAATACTGATGCAAAAAATTCTGAAGAAAATACAAGCAAGGCAATTATAGAAATATAGCATAAGATTTATAGTGTGACCAGGTGGAATTTATACCAGGAATGTACAGTTGATTTAGTATTAGGAAAACTATCTACATAGTTGACCTTATCAATGCCATCTGTATCCAGAGAAAAAGCTATGGAACTGAATGGATCAAAGAATAGTATTTTCACTTTTTATTTGTTTTTTTTTTCTTTCTCATGGTTTTTTCATTTTTATTTTTATATAGCATGACAAATGTAGAAATATATTTTTAAAAATTGCAAATGTTTAACCTATATAAAATTACTTGATACCTGGGGAGACGGGAGGTAACAGAGGAAGGGAGAAAAATTTGGAACACAAAAGTCTTACAAAAACAAATGTTAAAAATTATCCATTGATCTGATTTTTCTTGTAAGTACGACAAATATGGAAATAGGTTTAGAAGAACTGCATGTGTTTAACCTATATTGAATTGCTTGCTATCTTGTGGAGGGGAGAGGGAAAGAGGGAGAAAAATTTGGAACATAATGTTTTGCAAATGTGAATATTGAAAACCAACCATGCATACCCTTTGACCCAGCAATGCCATTATTAGATCTGTATACCAAAGAGATCATAAAAAAGAAAAAAGGACTTACACATGCAAAAATATTTATAGCAGCTCTTTTCATGGTAACAAAATATTGGAAATTGAGGAGATTTCCATCAATTGGGAAAAAACTGTAGAATTTAATGCAGTGGAATACTATTGTACAATAAGAAATGAAAAACAAACAGATTTCAGAAAACCTGGAAAGATCTGTACAAACTAATGCCAAGTGAAAAGAACAGAACCAGGAAAACATTGTACACAGTTATCAGCAACACTGTATGATGATCAACCATGAATGACTCCATTCTTCTCAGCAACACAATGATCCAAGACCAGTATAAGCACAGCTTCCTTGTAGTAAAAAGTACCATTTATATAAAACTATAATGTTTGTAAAGTACATTAAAATATTACCTCATTTTATCTTCATAATAACTTTGGGGAGTTGTTGCTATTATTATCCTCCTTTTACAAATGTAGAAATTGACACAGATATGTTAAATAACTTTCCCAGGGTCACCCAAGTAGCAACTAGGTGAGGCCAAATTTGTTCAGGCTTTCCTGTATCCAGACCCAGCATTCTATCTGCCATACCAACTAACTGCCTCAAGTGACAAGGTGTCAAAAAATAAATAAAAAACACTCTTACAATATAGCTTTTTCAATATTGAATAAGTTGTCATGCCATGACAGACTGCTTTCAATTACTGTAAGGATTTAAGAAAAACTTTTATGATCACAAATTAGGAATAATGCAGGGATCTTTCTGACTCTACATGGAAAATTAGACTAGATTACATCTAAGATTCTGCCCAACTTAACAAAAACAGCCAATTTTCTCTTAGTTATCACTCTCAAACTATAATTTTTTTTCTCCAAATCTTTACTGTCAAACTTTTTGAAAGTGCAACTAGATGACACTAGATTTTCATATATATATATATATATGTAGAGAGAGGGAGAGAGAGAGATATTATATCTAAGATTCTGCTCAACTCTCCCCAAAACAACCAATTTTCTCTTAGCTATCATCTATCATACTATAATCCATTTTTTTTCTCCAAATCTTTGCTATCAAACGTTTTGAAAGCTGAACTAGATGGTGCAGTGAATAGACTGCTGGACTTGGATTCAGGAAGATCTAAATTCAAATTCTAGCAAAATCACAGTCACTTAACCTCTTTCTGCTTCAGTTTCCCTATCTGTAAAATGGGGGTAATAATAGCACCTATTTCATAGGATTATGAGGGTCAAATGAGATAGCATAAGGAAAGTACTTTGCTACTTTATTTGTGTGATCTTGGACAAGTCACTACCTCTCTCTGTCTGTAGTACTTCACATGTAGAATGAGGAAGTTGAATTAGATGTCTCTAGACTACTCTTCTAGCTCTAAATCAATCACCCTTCCTACTATCTGATAATTTGTTACAGGAATATCCAATACTAAAATATGATATGTCTACGTCATCTAGTATTCTATGTCTGACTCGTTTATCATATAAAAACTTAAGAGTAGAAAGTTTAGAAGAAGAGTGAGTGAGTGGTACACAAGGAAAACAAGTGGTTCACAAGATGGTAAGTGTAGAACTAGACAAGGGGCTATGCAGTGAGCCAAGATCGAAGGGTGTGTGTATGTGTGTGTGTGTTAAACAAAGAGAAGTCTGGATCTAAAAGTATGATTCAGCGTTTATAGAGACAACATATAATGGTGCAGTGGATGGTCAAGAAGATTTGAGTTCATATCTCGTTTTCTAGCTGTGTGACATTAAGCAAGTCAATTAATTCCTATTTGCCTCATTTTTGCTTCTGCAAAATAGGGACACAATAAAGGGCAAACCACTGCAATATCTTTGCCAAGAAAATTCCTTGGGCAAAAGGTTCATGGAGTTAAAGAGTTGGACACGATTAAAAGACTGAACAACAAACAAGACAGCACATATATGAGCATAGAGAGCAGCAAGAGATGCTGTTAGATTGGGTCTTATAACACTAGTCAGGTGTTCTTGATTCTCATAATCTCTCTCAATCAAGTTACACCGATTCACAAGCTTCAAAGCACCCAATTCTAATAGCATCTCATCTTTCGTGATCATCAAGTTTACTCCACTGTGATGCTTAATTTTCATCCATAATCCTAATATATTTAGATCCACTTTGAATTCCTCCATGACTAACTTGAGCCTGCGTAGCCAGAGTCATCTCTAGGGTCATGATGTCCCTAAAAAAGTCAAAATAATAAATGGCATCTGGCTATTTATAAAAGTCCAACACATCAGCTGTTCTTCCTTTCACAAATATTCTCAACTTAAGACACTGAAGAGTTTAATACAGAAGGCCAATCTGACCTCACAGGCATCTTTTAAACTTGATGAGATGCACTTATGATTAGTATAATGACTGAAGGCTATGCTATCATATGAATTGGGTAGTGGATTAGCATTATATAACAATAAGCTATATTACTACATACATCTAGAAGATCCCTCAATCAAAACTTCAGAGTTATAATGGGTATTAAAGAATATATTCTTTAACACTACACATGAAAAATCTGAAGGCCAGAGAAAGAGTAACCTCTCTAAGTTTCATTGGATTTACTCAAACTGCAACTAACTACTGCACTTCTAGAATTTGAATATATTCTGATTCTAAATGCAGCACTCATTTCATCGCACAAGCTGCTTGATTTAATTAACTCAACAATGTCCTTTATTAGAAGAGTCACATATTTTTCCACCACTCAGGGAAATTCTCTTCCATTCAGACTTAACGTCTTAGAGATATTTTCTATGACTGATTTTGACAATCAGACATCTCCAGGATTTCCTTTTCTTTGATAATGAATATCAGAAGATCCTTAAATACAATTTATTGCTTCTCTCAAGGAACTATGATATTAACATATGCATGGAGCAGGGTGTTTGCAGGGTGAGCCTAGTCAAGCTGAATTTTGCCCTATAGATCAAACAAACAATAAACATAACAGGATGCTGAAGTATTTCTACCCTTCAAGCTTGTCATTGTCAAGATGTGGTCTATAACAGAAAGTTGTTTGCAAAAAGTCTGCTCACTACAGATTCATACTTTTACTAAGAATATCTTGAAAACCTATGTACATCATTCTTTTTTTTTAATAATTATAACTATTTATTGACAGAGCCCATGCCTGGGTAATTTTTTACATTATCCCTTGCACTCACTTCTGTTCCGACTTTTCCCCTCCCTCCCTCCATCCCCTCCCCGAGGTGGCAAACAGTCCTATACATGTTAAATATGTCACAGTATATCCTAGATACAATATATGTGTACAGAACTGAACAGTTCTCTTGTTGCACAGGAAGAATTGGATTCAGAAGGTAAAAATAATGTGGGAAGAAAAACCAAAATGCAAACAGTTTACATTTATTTCCCAGTGTTCTTTCTTTGGGTGTAGCTGCTTCTGTCCATCCTTGATCAATTGAAACTGATATAGATCTCTTTGTCAAAGAAATCCACTTGTCAGAATACATCCTCATACAGTATCATTGTTGAAGTATATATAATGATCTCCTGGTTCTGCTCATTTCACACATATAATGTATCTAGGATATACTGTGACATATTTAACACGATAATGTTGTAAAGAAATTTTTTTCAAAATAAAAAAAAATTTAAAAAAAAATTTAGATGCTACACCACTTGGTGCATATATGTTTAATATCGATATTGTTTCATTATCTATGCTACCCTTTAGCAAGATATAGTGCCCTTCCTTATCTCTTTTAATTAGATCAATTTTTGCTTTTGCTTGATCTGAGATCAGGATGGCTACTTTTTTGACTTCACCTGAAGCATAGTAGATTCTGCTTCAACCTTTTACCTTTACTCTGTATGTATCTCTCTGCTTCGGGTGAGTTTCCTGTAAACAACATATTGCAGGATTCTGGCTTTTAATCCATTTTGCTAACCATTTTCTCTTTATGGGGGATTTTACCCCATTTACACTTACGGTTAAAATGACCAATTCTGTGTTACTTGCCATCTTGTTAACCCGTTTATGCTTTTCTCCTTTCCTTCCCCCTTACCCCCCTCCCCAGTATTAAATTTGTGAGCATCACTTGCTTCTCATAGCCCTCTCTTTTTTAGTATCCCTCTTCCCACCTTAGAGTTCCTCCCTTTATCTTACCCCTTTTCCTCACAATTTCTGTATTCCCTTCTGCTTAGCTTATTCCTTTCCTTTTCACTTTTCCCTTTCCATTTTTCAATGAGTTGGGAGAAGTTTCACCATAAATCGAATATGTCTAAAATTTTTCTCTTTAAGCCAATTCTGATGGCAGTAAGATACCCACTATATTCATCCCTATCCATTCTTTCTCTCAGATATAATAGGTTTCCTTTGCCTCTTCGTGAAATGTAATATCCCCACTTTACACTTTTTCTGGTACAATGTCTTTTCCACCTCTAGTTTCTAGAACAAGGTATTCTTCATATATCTTTATAGCAGAAATATCGTTCCCAAGATTTCTTTTTACCTTTTTTGGTTTCTCTTGAGTTCTCTATCTGGAGATCAAACTTTTTGCTAAGTTCTGGTTTTTCATCAAAAATAGGTGAAATTCACTTATTTTGTTGAATGTCCATCTTCCCTGGAAAAAGATGCTCATTCTGGGTGGGTAAGTTATTTTTGGTTGCATACCGAATTCCTTAGCCTTTTGGAATATCATATTCCAGGCCCTTCGATCCTTTAATGTGGACACTGCTATATCCTGAGTAATCCTTATTGGGGCTCCTCTATATTTGAATTGGGTTTTTCTAGCCACTTCCAGTATTTTTTCTTTTGTCTGAGGGTTCTGGCATTTGGCCACTATATTTCCTGGTGTTTTGATTTTAGGATCCCTTTCAGTAAGTGATCGATGAATTCTTTCAATGTCCATTTTACCCTCTATTTCTATGATTTCTGGGCAGTTCTCTTTGATAATTTCCTGGAAAATAGTGTCCTGGCTCTTTTTTTTTATCATATTTTTCTGGGAGTCCGATAATTCTCAGATTGTCTCTCCTAGATCTATTTTCCAGGTCTATTGTTTTTCCAAGAAGGTATTTCACATTTTTCCATTGTTTGAATGTTTTTGGTTTTGTTTGATTGATTCTTGTTGTCTCCTCAAGTCATTCAATTCCATTTGTTCGATTCTGATTTTCAATGAAGTATTTTCTTCACTCGCTTTTTTAAATATCTTTTTCTAATTGTCCAACTGAGTTTTTAAGTGAGTTGTTTTGTTCTAAGGAATTTCTTTCCATTTCGCCAATTTTATTTTTTAGAGAGCTATTTTCTGTTTCCAGTTCACTAATTCTATTTTTCAATGATTTGATTTCTTTATCCACTCTGTCTTTAAATGAGTGGGATGACTTCTCCAGACTTTCTTGCTAAGCCTCCCTTTCCTTTTCCCATTTTTCTTCTAGCTCTCTTGTGAGAGCCTTTTTAATTTCTTCTATGAGATTCATATGTGCTGAGGACCAGATGATCTTCTCCTGTGGGGATTCACCTGGAGACAGTCTGTTTTTAGTCTCCTCAGATTTAGAGTCAGCTTTCTATCCAGATAGAAGCTATCAATGGTTAAGGTCCGTTTAAATTTTTTGCTTATTTTGTCAGAGAAGAATCAAAGACAAACTAGCAAAAAAACAAAAAACAAATGGAATCTGCTTTTTTTAGGGGGAGGCTAGGTGGTGTTACTGAGCTTCCTCTACAGACTGCCAGGGGAGGGGAGGGCATCAGTGAGGCACTAGCAGGACAGCGATGACTGTGCTGCACCTGCTCTCTGAGACTCGAGAGCATGCTGAGACACTGTGGGGGGATGGTCAGGTCCTGAGAGACTCTAGCTGTTTGGGGTTGTATTCTTCACCCCTTGTGTTTTTAGCTTGTCTGCTGGCTTGCTGCCAGGGCAAAGCATCCAAGCCTGTAGCAAAGCTCTCCCCGCAGAGACGGCTGAGATCACACCCCACCCACTTCAGTCTGCTTGGCTATGAGCTGCCTACCAAGCTCTTGCTGCCACTGCCTGCCCTCAGCCTGCTCCCGATCTAAAGCAAAAACAGACCTTTCCTGGCGAATTTCAGGGATGTCTTCTCTTGGTAATTATTTGTAGGGGTTTGTTTCAGTTAAGCATTAATTCAGAGGCTTGTAATAAAATGAATTCTGAGAAAAAATGCGGAGCTTATACAGCTGTGAGAGAGCTTCCTCTCTCCCATCTTGGCCGGAAGTCCTATGTACATCATTCTTTAAAAAGTTTTAAATCAATTAGTCAATTAACATATTCTACTATGGGCCAGGAATCATACTTACTAGTAAATACAGGAGTTTGTTGGACTGTAGAGTACAGGAGGAGGAATAATGTAAAATGATGATTCATGGTGTATCAGAGGACCCTCTTCTTAGCCCTGTTTGGTTTAACATTTAATGAGTACAGGTGGTATGCTTATCAAAGTTGTGGATGGCATGAAGCTGCGAGCAGCAATCAGTATCTTAGATGACCAAAATAAAATCTAATTTTTCCACCCTCCAAAAAAAATTCCAAATCTCTATATGAGCTAGAAGAATAAACTTGATTCTAATAAGATTAGAATAAATGAAGTCTTACATTTGGGTTCAAAAGATTTTTTTAAAAAATAACTACATAAAACAAAAGTAACAGTGCTTTTTCAAATGAAGAAGACTTTGGGTTTTTGGTGAACTACAACCTTCATATAATAAAATAGTGAAACATTACAGCCAAAAAAGTAAACATGATCACTAGCAGCATTTCTGTTGTTTGTGGTAGACTGGTAATAGTCATGTAACAGTTTGGTTCTAATGGGTCTGAGAGGCTGAAGTGTAGGGCTGGCATTTCCATTAGGAGGAGGGGAGAAAAGTAGAGAAACACTGATAGATATGGGTAGGTGTGGCAGATATGACTGGCATGATGAAGAGCATAAGATTCATCTTTCCATCTTCCAATTGGTTGTTCACTTACTCTTTGAAATCAAAGTACAGTTCCCACTTAGCAAGTCCTACTGCTCAAAGATCTTTCCTTATATATATTCTGCCTGAGGTGCATATAATGTGCACACCTGAGCACTATCACTTGTTTTGATTTAGTTTGGATTGTTATTCATTGTTTGTTTTCTAAAAGGATTAATGACATCATGAGATGATGTCTTATGTATGAATTGGATTTCAGTGAGGCAGAGTTGTACAAAGTCATCAGTCTCACTTTCTTCCAGAGTCTTAAGAGTCCAGTGGCCAGACAAAAGCCAAGATGAGTGATAATGGCCTGAGATAACCTTGCAAAGGATAACCTTGACCTCTTTAATGTCTGATTAAATTTTTAACTACTCCACAGTGCCCATTTCAACCATCTTCATGCATGTTGGAAAGAATTATTCTCATCCATTCCTTCTTTCAGAGGAAGTCACATGTTTGGAATAGACATCCTCCTCATTCACCAAAGGGTATGAAGCCTGTTGAAATGGTTTCTGGGGTATGGTTGTTGCACATGCTATGGCTTCTTGGAGTCACAGGTGAGAGTTGTGTAGCTTCTCAAGGTGGAAAAGGAGTCCTGAAAAAGTTTAGCAAGTCCTCATAGCTGAGATGCTAGTCCTCCTCAATGCCTCATATATTCCATAGCTTGGAATAGTCCCTCCCAATTCTGATACCTGTTCTCATAAATGACAACAAAAAATGACATTAAATGCTGATATGGAATCAAGAATTAATATCACATTTATCATACAAATTTGGTCTTCCCTTGAAAGTATTGCTTTTTAAAATGTCACTAATTTATTTTATAGTAAAATAGTTAAAGCCTAATTTGTATTATATAATAGGTTGAATTTTCTAATTAAATGTCAGCAATTTATTTTATAGTAAAATAGCTAAAGGTTAATGTGTACTATATAATAGGTTGAATTTTCTAATTAGATGTCAGTAAATAATAACAAAAATTCATATGTACATAGGGTTTTAATGATCAACAAAGTTTTCCTTACAGCAAATCTAAAAGTTTGGTGCTGTTACCTTCATATAAGAGATGAAGAAGTAGAGGCTCAGAGTGGGTCACATATTTGATAAATGAACAGAGACTCAAACCTCATTCTTAGACTCTAAGATCAGGGTTCTTTACATAATACTTCAAAATAAATTTTCCTTAGGGCAGCTAGGTGATGCAGTGCATAAAGCACTAGCCCTGAATTTAGGAGGATGTGAGTTCAAATATGTTCTCAAATACTTAACACTTCCTAGCTCTGTGACCCAAAACACTTAACCCCAATTGTCTCAGCAAAAAATAAACAAATGAACTTTCCTTGTTACTAATAATTGTATTTTCATAATCTTAAAATTGTGAATTTCTAAATATTCCTTCCTAGAGATCATAGTGGATTAGTGAGTTAGATATAAAGGGAACCTTATTTTATAAATAAGGAAACCTAGGACACAGATAGTCAAATTTTATTATTTCTTTATAAATCACAGAAACATTTTAATTGTTCATTATCTAAGTCAAAACTTCTTAAACTGTGGGCTATGACTCCTATGTGGGGTTATGTTAACTGAATGTGGGGAATAATAAATTATGATTTTTTTCAGTAAATGTTTGATTTGCATAACTTTTATATACCTATATATCTCAGGCCATGTAAAAATTTCTTGGATGTAAAGGGGTCACCAAGCCCTGATCTAATCTAGGCTAATATAAGACTACTTATATGTTCACCTGAATTTTCATTCAATCTGTCATTTGGACAAGTTACAATTTCTCTGAGCCAAAATCTCTTCATCTATAATGGTAACTGCTCTGTATATTTTAGTGGCTTACTGTGAAGGAATAAACTATGATAATATGAAATCCTCAGAAAAACTATATAAATACAGTATTGTTATGATTGGTAATAATTATATGACTGATAGATAAGAATGACAATAAAATGTTTTCATAGATAAGCATTAAACCTCACAGTAGCAAAAGTTTCACTATTTTTCAACTGTATTTTTGCTTTATTAGAGATCTTCCAGCAAAGACAAATGGCCACTTAATAGGAATAGTGTGGATTGTGGATTCTTCCTCAAATATTAGTCCACCTAGATATGACTAACCACCCTCCAAGGTTCTTTTCATATTCTGATATTCTGTGAAGTACTGACATAAAGTTATCTACCATGTGGGAAACACTGTGTTAGATGCAGAGAAGGATGCGATGGTCTCTGCCCTCATAAATCACAATCTAGTAAAGAAATTACACGTATACAAATTACTATAATAAAGGATTAAAAAAGGGCAAAAGTGCAGCAAGAGAAGTAAAAATATTTCTTCAAAGGAAGTTATTTATTGATAACTTCCCATCAACGTGTATGTTGTTCATTCTTTGTTCTCAAAGAGGAACAACCTCATCAGAAGGATGATGACTTGATTTGCAAGTGAATTGGATTTAAGTGAGGCCGAGCAGTGCAAAATCATGAACCTCACTCCCTCCTCCAAATTCTGGAATGAATAGTATGGAAGTGATCAAGAGAACTTAACAAGGATATGGGATGTGTCTCAGTTGTGGGTTCTAACAGGAAGGCTGGGTAGTCTTATATCCTACATTATTATGGTTTCTTCCCCAATTTAAAGAAAGTTATCATTTAGATTTTGGAAAACTTATTAATTCAAATTTGGCTTTATCAATTGACAGGTGATAGATGCAGAGTTCATAAACAGTGAAACAAAGAGGGGAAACAAAAAAAGGAAGTTATCTATATGTCTGTAATGGTGTGTTATTGACAGTGATTCTTATGCTGTCAGTAAGAAATTATTGAGCTCCTACTATATGCCCAGCAGGATGTGGAAAGAAATTAGAAAATATGGCCTTGAGTTTACAATTATGAGTTGGAAAACAAGACCTATATATAAACTTGTTATTGAAGGCAAAGATATCACCTTTGATATATTTTTTTTTCTGGCTCTCCTCCCTAACAAAAGGGCTATTCGTGTTGTTGTTGTTTTTTTCTTTTAGTCTTCATTTTATTTCACTCTATCAATTTTACATCACCTTAACTTCTAAATATATTCTTTCTCCCTCCCTTCCCCTGCCTTGTAACACCAAAAAAAAAAAAAAAAAAATAGTAGTTCAGAAAAATTGGCCAAAATATCATCAATAGCTATTTCTAGGATCCAATATTCCAGACCAAAAGATCCCCACCTCTGTAAAGGTGAGAAGTGAATTTTATTCAACTTTAAAGTAGAGTTTGTTCAATTTCCTTTCTTTGGTTCTTGGCATTTATGTGATTTTCTTACTGTGTCTATAGTTTTCCTTATTATACTACTTCATTTGATAGCAGTTCTTCAGTCTCTGTATTCTTTTGATGGCATAGTTATATTTTACTGACTTCATATACCACTGTTTGTTTAACCAGTCCCTAATTGATTGATTGGAACTTTATTTCCTGGGGTTTTTTTGTTTGTTTTGTTTTTACTGCAAAAACACATTTCACTAAATATTTTGTTGTATATAGGATTACCTTGAGTTGGATGTTTGGTAGTAAGATTTCTAGATAAAAGAGTGTTATTATCTTTTTTCAGTATAGGATATCCATCAATGGAAACTTCTTAGAAGAGATAGCATACAAATTGGGACTTGAAAAACTGTTAAGAGTCGAACCTTTAATCAGGGGCCAAAAGAAGCAAGGCTATATTGAATTTTATGTTCCAAAAAGCCATGAAAATGGTTGAAAAAGGTAAGAAAGCTTGCTAGCTTATCTTAAACCCTGACTATGTTTAAGGTTAGTTTCAACAATATATTCAACCATGATATATTATCTAAAGTACTGTGGTTAGAGAAATATTATAATTCCTTTTTTTCTCTTAAGTTTGGGATAACCCAAAAGCATGGTTTTACTTACTGTTTATGAAAGAGAATAGAATATAATGAACTGGTTTTTAAAATAAATTTCCTGTATCTATGATCAAATTTAAAAGTAAAAACAGTTTTTTAAAAGTTTAAAAAAAAACTCAGATAGTAAATCTTTTGCTTCTGGCAAAGGGGAACTAACTGTAGTCAAAGTTTTTTAGAAAACCCTGACTTAGACACTTCATTATTAGTGCCATACAGACATTTAGTGATTCACTTTTGATATTACCACTCAGCGTAAATATTACTTAATTTAAAATACTCTCGTGATTTCTGTATGGGGAGGCTGAAATTGTGTAAAATACAGAAGATAATTTTAACTCCTCACCAAAATAAGCATTCTAGTCATCAACACAGAAGGTTGACAGCTGCTAAGTAATGCACTGTCATGCCAGATGGAAGATCCCAGTTGTGGGAAGTGAAACAGATCATTAGAACTAACATTTTGGTATCTATTTCCATTGAACAATCTTTTATAAAAAAGACTATTTAATCAGCTGTTTAAATAATTTTCATAGTCATCACCAACATTTATTGAAGACAATTAAGAACACTAAAATCTGTATTACATGGGAGGTGGGGTGGGGGTTGTTTTGGATTTTTTTTTTTGGTTTTATACATTTTACAGAAATGTTCACATAATGCTGAGTCATAGATAAATTTGCAGATTCATGGCTGATTATGAGTTCTTCCTCTACGCATTTGTACTTGAAAAGTACATACTTATGAAAGAATGACACTGCTTTTAAAAATGTTTGCAAAGGAAAGATGAACTCTGGGTAGTGTATGTGACACATATTCTTTTACCCCTTCTAATCAATCCGCTGCCAGGTTTTATTAATTCTACTTTCACATCTCTGCTACACCAGAGATGATAAGATGACATGAGCTGGGAAAATATTCTATCTTCCTATCTCCTTTTATCCCTTTTGACAATGGCATCTTCCTGGCACTCATCACTTTACATCCAAACTTCTATAAAAATCTTCTTCTTCTTTTTTTTTTAATAGCTTTTTGTTTACAAGTTATATGCATGGGTAATTTTACAGCATTGACAAATACCAAACCTTCTGTTCCAATTTTTCCCCTTTTTCCCCTCACCCTCTCCCCTAGATGGCAGGATGACCAGTAGATGTTAAATATAATTATAAAAAATCAAGCCATTCTCCAATTGAAAAATGGTCAAAGGATATGAACAGACAATTCTCAGATGAAGAAATTGAAACTATTTCTGGTCATATGAAAAGATGCTCCCAGTCATTATTAATCAGAGAAATGCAAATTAAGACAACTCTAAGATACCACTACACACCTGTCAGATTGACTAAGATGACAGGAAAAAATAATGATGATTGTTGGAGGGGATGCGGGAAAACTGGGACATTGATGCATTGTTGGTGGAGTTGTGACAGATCCAACCATTTTGGAGAATGATTTGGAACTATGCTCAAAAGTTATCAAACTTGCATACCTTTGATCCAGCAGTGTTACTACTGGGCTTATATCCCAAAGAGATCATAAAGAAGGGAAAGGGACCTGTATGTGCATGAATGTTTGTGGCAGCCCTTTTTGTAGTGGCTAGAAACTGGAAACTGAATGGACGTCCATCAGTTGGAGAATGGCTGAATAAATTGTGGTATATGAATATTATGGAATATTACTGTTCTGTAAGAAATGACCAACAGGATGATTTCAGAAGCCTTGAGAGACTTACATGAACTGATGCTGAGTGAAATAGAGGACCTAGGAGATCATTATATACTTCAACAACAATACTATATGATGACCAGTTCAGATGGACTCATGTCATCCTCAAGCAACGAGATCAACCAAATCATTTCCAATGGAGCAGTAATGAACTGAACCAACTACGCCCAGAGAAAGAACTTTGGGAGATGACTAAAAACCATTACATTGAATTCCCAATCCCTATATTTATGCCTACCTGCATTTTTGATTTCCTTTACAAGCTAATTGTACAATATTTCAGAGTCTGATTCTTTTTATACAGCAAAATAATGTTTTGGTCATGTATACTTATTGTGTATCTAATTTATATTTTAATGTATTTAACATCTACTGGTCATCCTGCCATCTAGGGGAGGGGGTGGGGGGTAAGAGGTGAAAAATTGGAACAGGAGGTTTGGCAATTGTTAACGCTGTAAAGTTACCCATGCATATAACCTGTAAATAAAAGGCTATTAAATAAAAAAAAAGATGTTAAATATATTAAAATATAAATTAAATACAATATAAGTACACATGACCAAACCGTTATTTTGCTGTACAAAAAGAATCGGACTCTGAAATATTGTACAATTAGCTTGTGAAGGAAATCCAAAATGCAGGCAGGCGAAATATAGGGATTGGGAATTCGATGTAATGGTTCTTAGTCATCTCCCAGAGTTCTTTCGCTGGGTGTA